>NC_139350.1:29165212-29441573 GCF_055883805.1 Amblyomma maculatum | reverse complement strand
CACAGGCTGTGTCCGAAGACCTGCCAGCGCTGGTTACAACTTTTAGTAGTTGTTACAACTTTTAGAGCTCGAGTTGGGTCCAGAAGTAAAAAAAAAAGGCTCCCGTTGGGCAGGAAGGCTCCGCGCTCTCTACAACACAGGCTGTGTCCGAAGACCTGCCAGCGCTGGTTACAACAACTTTTAGTAGTTGTTACAACTTTTAGAGCTCGAGTTGGGTCCAGAAGTAAAAAAAAAAGAAAAAAAGCTCCCGTTGGGCAGGAAGGCTCCGCGCTCTCTACAACACAGGCTGTGTCCGAAGACCTGCCAGCGCTGGTTACAACAACTTTTAGTAGTTACGACTTTTAGAGCTCGAGTTGGGTCCAGAAGTAAAAAAAAAGGCTCCCGTTGGGCAGGAAGGCTCCGCGTTCTCTACAACACAGGCTGTGTCCGAAGACCTGCCAGCGCTGGTTACAACAACTTTTAGTAGTTGTTACAACTTTTAGAGCTCGAGTTGGGTCCAGAAGTAAAAAAAAAGAAAAAAAAGCTCCAGTTGGGCAGGAAGGCTCCGCGCTCTCTACAACACAGGCTGTGTCCGAAGACCTGCCAGCGCTGGTTACAACAACTTTTAGTAGTTGTTACAACTTTTAGAGCTCGAGTTGGGTCCAGAAGTAAAAAAAAAAAAAAGGCTCCCGTTGGGCAGGAAGGCTCCGCGCTCTCTACAACACAGGCTGTGTCCGAAGACCTGCCAGCGCTGGTTACAACTTTTAGTAGTTGTTACAACTTTTAGAGCTCGAGTTGGGTCCAGAAGTAAAAAAAAAAAAAGGCTCCCGTTGGGCAGGAAGGCTCCGCGCTCTCTACAACACAGGCTTTGTCCGAAGACCTGCCAGCGCTGGTTACAACTTTTAGTAGTTGTTACAACTTTTAGAGCTCGAGTTGGGTCCAGAAGTAAAAAAAAGAAAAAAAAGCTCTCGTTGGGCAGGAAGGCTCCGCGCTCTCTACAACACAGGCTGTGTCCGAAGACCTGCCAGCGCTGGTTACAACAACTTTTAGTAGTTGTTACAACTTTTAGAGCTCGAGTTGGGTCCAGAAGTAAAAAAAAAGGCTCCCGTTGGGCAGGAAGGCTCCGCGCTCTCTACAACACAGGCTGTGTCCGAAGACCTGCCAGCGCTGGTTACAACAACTTTTAGTAGTTGTTACAACTTTTAGAGCTCGAGTTGGGTCCAGAAGTAAAAAAAAAAAAGGCTCCCGTTGGGCAGAAAGGCTCCGCGCTCTCTACAACACAGGCTGTGTCCGAAGACCTGCCAGCGCTGGTTACAACAACTTTTAGTAGTTGTTACAACTTTTAGAGCTCGAGTTGGGTCCAGAAGTAAAAAAAAAGAAAAAAAGCTCCCGTTGGGCAGGAAGGCTCCGCGCTCTCTACAACACAGGCTGTGTCCGAAGACCTGCCAGCGCTGGTTACAACAACCTTTAGTAGTTGTTACGACTTTTAGAGCTCGAGTTGGGTCCAGAAGTAAAAAAAAAAGGATCCCGTTGGGCAGGAAGGCTCCGCGCTCTCTACAACACAGGCTGTGTCCGAAGACCTGCCAGCGCTGGTTACAACAACTTTTAGTAGTTGTTACAACTTTTAGAGCTCGAGTTGGGTCCAGAAGTAAAAAAAAAAGAAAAAAAAGCTCCAGTTGGGCAGGAAGGCTCCGCGCTCTCTACAACACAGGCTGTGTCCGAAGACCTGCCAGCGCTGGTTACAACAACTTTTAGTAGTTACAACTTTTAGAGCTCGAGTTGGGTCCAGAAGTAAAAAAAAAAAAGGCTCCCGTTGGGCAGGAAGGCTCCGCGCTCTCTACAACACAGGCTGTGTTCGAAGACCTGCCAGCGCTGGTTACAACTTTTAGTAGTTGTTACAACTTTTAGAGCTCGAGTTGGGTCCAGAAGTAAAAAAAAAAAAAGGCTCCCGTTGGGCAGGAAGGCTCCGCGCTCTCTACAACACAGGCTTTGTCCGAAGACCTGCCAGCGCTGGTTACAACAACTTTTAGTAGTTGTTACAACTTTTAGAGCTCGAGTTGGGTCCAGAAGTAAAAAAAAAGAAAAAAAAGCTCCCGTTGGGCAGGAAGGCTCCGCGCTCTCTACAACACAGGCTGTGTCCGAAGACCTGCCAGCGCTGGTTACAACAACTTTTAGTAGTTGTTACAACTTTTAGAGCTCGAGTTGGGTCCAGAAGTAAAAAAAAAAGAAAAAAAAGCTCCCGTTGGGCAGGAAGGCTCTGCGCTCTCTACAACACAGGCTGTGTCCGAAGACCTGCCAGCGCTGGTTACAACAACTTTTAGTAGTTGTTACAACTTTTAGAGCTCGAGTTGGGTCCAGAAGAAAAAAAAAAAAAGGCTCCCGTTGGGCAGGAAGGCTCCGCGCTCTCTACAACACAGGCTGTGTCCGAAGACCTGCCAGTGCTGGTTACAACAACTTTTAGTAGTTGTTACAACTTTTAGAGCTCGAGTTGGGTCCAGAAGTAAAAAAAAAGAAAAAAAAGCTCCCGTTGGGCAGGAAGGCTCCGCGCTCTCTACAACACAGGCTGTGTCCGAAGACCTGCCAGCGCTGGTTACAACAACTTTTAGTAGTTGTTACAACTTTTAGAGCTCGAGTTGGGTCCAGAAGTAAAAAAAAAAAGGCTCCCGTTGGGCAGGAAGGCTCCGCGCTCTCTACAACACAGGCTGTGTCCGAAGACCTGCCAGCGCTGGTTACAACAACTTTTAGTAGTTGTTACAACTTTTAGAGCTCGAGTTGGGTCCAGAAGTAAAAAAAAAAAAAAGGCTCCCATTGGGCAGGAAGGCTCCGCGCTCTCTACAACACAGGCTTTGTCCGAAGACCTGCCAGCGCTGGTTACAACACCTTTTAGTAGTTGTTACAACTTTTAGAGCTCGAGTTGGGTCCAGAAGTAAAAAAAAGAAAAAAAAGCTCCCGTTGGGCAGGAAGGCTCCGCGCTCTCTACAACACAGGCTGTGTCCGAAGACCTGCCAGCGCTGGTTACAACAACTTTTAGTAGTTGTTACAACTTTTAGAGCTCGAGTTGGGTCCAGAAGTAAAAAAAAAGAAAAAAAAGCTCCCGTTGGGCAGGAAGGCTCCGCGCTCTCTACAACACAGGCTGTGTCCGAAGACCTGCCAGCGCTGGTTACAACAACTTTTAGTACTTGTTACAACTTTTAGAGCTCGAGTTGGGTCCAGAAGTAAAAAAAAAAAAGGCTCCCGTTGGGCAGGAAGGCTCCGCGCTCTCTACAACACAGGCTGTGTCCGAAGACCTGCCAGCGCTGGTTACAACAACTTTTAGTAGTTGTTACAACTTTTAGAGCTCGAGTTGGGTCCAGAAGTAAAAAAAAGGCTCCCGTTGGGCAGGAAGGCTCCGCGCTCTCTACAACACAGGCTGTGTCCGAAGACCTGCCAGCGCTGGTTACAACAACTTTTAGTAGTTACAACTTTTAGAGCTCGAGTTGGGTCCAGAAGTAAAAAAAAAAGGCTCCCGTTGGGCAGGAAGGCTCCGCGCTCTCTACAACACAGGCTGTGTCCGAAGACCTGCCAGCGCTGGTTACAACAACTTTTAGTAGTTGTTACAACTTTTAGAGCTCGAGTTGGGTCCAGAAGTAAAAAAAAAAGGCTCCCGTTGGGCAGGAAGGCTCCGCGATCTCTACAACGCAGGCTGTGTCCGAAGACCTGCCAGCGCTGGTTACAACAACTTTTAGTAGTTGTTACAACTTTTAGAGCTCGAGTTGGGTCCAGAAGTAAAAAAAAAAAAAAAAGGCTCCCGTTGGGCAGGAAGGCTCCGCGCTCTCTACAACACAGGCTGTGTCCGAAGACCTGCCAGCGCTGGTTACAACAACTTTTAGTAGTTGTTACAACTTTTTGAGCTCGAGTTGGGTCCAGAAGTAAAAAAAAAGAAAAAAAAAGCTCCCGTTGGGCAGGAAGGCTCCGCGCTCTCTACAACACAGGCTGTGTCCGAAGACCTGCCAGCGCTGGTTACAACAACTTTTAGTAGTTGTTACAACTTTTAGAGCTCGAGTTGGGTCCAGAAGTAAAAAAAAAGAAAAAAAAGCTCCCGTTGGGCAGGAAGGCTCCGCGCTCTCTACAACACAGGCTGTGTCCGAAGACTTGCCAGCGCTGGTTACAACAACTTTTAGTAGTTGTTACAACTTTTAGAGCTCGAGTTGGGTCCAGAAGTAAAAAAAAAAAAGGCTCCCGTTGGGCAGGAAGGCTCCGCGCTCTCTACAACACAGGCTGTGTCCGAAGACCTGCCAGCGCTGGTTACAACTTTTAGTAGTTGTTACAACTTTTAGAGCTCGAGTTGGGTCCAGAAGTAAAAAAAAAAAGCTCCCGTTGGGCAGGAAGGCTCCGCGCTCTCTACAACACAGGCTGTGTCCGAAGACCTGCCAGCGCTGGTTACAACAACTTTTAGTAGTTGTTACAACTTTTAGAGCTCGAGTTGGGTCCAGAAGTAAAAAAAAAAGGCTCCTGTTGGGCAGGAAGGCTCCGCGCTCTCCACAACACAGGCTGTGTCCGAAGACCTGCCAGCGCTGGTTACAACAACTTTTAGTAGTTGTTACAACTTTTAGAGCTCGAGTTGGGTCCAGAAGTAAAAAAAAAAAGGCTCCCGTTGGGCAGGAAGGCTCCGCGCTCTCTACAACACAGGCTGTGTCCGAAGACCTGCCAGCGCTGGTTACAACAACTTTTAGTAGTTGTTACAACTTTTAGAGCTCGAGTTGGGTCCAGAAGTAAAAAAAAAAGAAAAAAAGCTCCCGTTGGGCAGGAAGGCTCCGCACTCTCTACAACACAGGCTGTGTCCGAAGACCTGCCAGCGCTGGTTACAACAACTTTTAGTAGTTGTTACGACTTTTAGAGCTCGAGTTGGGTCCAGAAGTAAAAAAAAAGGCTCCCGTTGGGCAGGAAGGCTCCGCGTTCTCTACAACACAGGCTGTGTCCGAAGACCTGCCAGCGCTGGTTACAACAACTTTTAGTAGTTGTTACAACTTTTAGAGCTCGAGTTGGGTCCAGAAGTAAAAAAAAAAGAAAAAAAAGCTCCAGTTGGGCAGGAAGGCTCCGCGCTCTCTACAACACAGGCTGTGTCCGAAGACCTGCCAGCGCTGGTTACAACAACTTTTAGTAGTTGTTACAACTTTTAGAGCTCGAGTTGGGTCCAGAAGTAAAAAAAAAAAAGGCTCCCGTTGGGCAGGAAGGCTCCGCGCTCTCTACAACACAGGCTGTGTCCGAAGACGTGCCAGCGCTGGTTACAACTTTTAGTAGTTGTTACAACTTTTAGAGCTCGAGTTGGGTCCAGAAGTAAAAAAAAAAAAAAAAGGCTCCCGTTGGGCAGGAAGGCTCCGCGCTCTCTACAACACAGGCTTTGTCCGAAGACCTGCCAGCGCTGGTTACAACAACTTTTAGTAGTTGTTACAACTTTTAGAGCTCGAGTTGGGTCCAGAAGTAAAAAAAAAGAAAAAAAAGCTCCCGTTGGGCAGGAAGGCTCCGCGCTCTCTACAACACAGGCTGTGTCCGAAGACCTGCCAGCGCTGGTTACAACAACTTTTAGTAGTTGTTACAACTTTTAGAGCTCGAGTTGGGTCCAGAAGTAAAAAAAAAGAAAAAAAAGCTCCCGTTGGGCAGGAAGGCTCCGCGCTCTCTACAACACAGGCTGTGTCCGAAGACCTGCCAGCGCTGGTTACAACAACTTTTAGTAGTTGTTACAACTTTTAGAGCTCGAGTTGGGTCCAGAAGTAAAAAAAAAAAAAAGGCTCCCGTTGGGCAGGAAGGCTCCGCGCTCTCTACAACACAGGCTGTGTCCGAAGACCTGCCAGTGCTGGTTACAACAACTTTTAGTAGTTGTTACAACTTTTAGAGCTCGAGTTGGGTCCAGAAGTAAAAAAAAAGAAAAAAAAGCTCCCGTTGGGCAGGAAGGCTCCGCGCTCTCTACAACACAGGCTGTGTCCGAAGACCTGCCAGCGCTGGTTACAACAACATTTAGTAGTTGTTACAACTTTTAGAGCTCGAGTTGGGTCCAGAAGTAAAAAAAAAGGCTCCCGTTGGGCAGGAAGGCTCCGCGCTCTCTACAACACAGGCTGTGTCCGAAGACCTGCCAGCGCTGGTTACAACAACTTTTAGTAGTTGTTACAACTTTTAGAGCTCGAGTTGGGTCCAGAAGTAAAAAAAAAAAAAAAAGGCTCCCATTGGGCAGGAAGGCTCCGCGCTCTCTACAACACAGGCTTTGTCCGAAGACCTGCCAGCGCTGGTTACAACTTTTAGTAGTTGTTACAACTTTTAGAGCTCGAGTTGGGTCCAGAAGTAAAAAAAAGAAAAAAAAGCTCTCGTTGGGCAGGAAGGCTCCGCGCTCTCTACAACACAGGCTGTGTCCGAAGACCTGCCAGCGCTGGTTACAACAACTTTTAGTAGTTGTTACAACTTTTAGAGCTCGAGTTGGGTCCAGAAGTAAAAAAAAAAGGCTCCCGTTGGGCAGGAAGGCTCCGCGCTCTCTACAACACAGGCTGTGTCCGAAGACCTGCCAGCGCTGGTTACAACAACTTTTAGTAGTTGTTACAACTTTTAGAGCTCGAGTTGGGTCCAGAAGTAAAAAAAAAAAAGGCTCCCGTTGGGCAGAAAGGCTCCGCGCTCTCTACAACACAGGCTGTGTCCGAAGACCTGCCAGCGCTGGTTACAACAACTTTTAGTAGTTGTTACAACTTTTAGAGCTCGAGTTGGGTCCAGAAGTAAAAAAAAAGAAAAAAAAGCTCCCGTTGGGCAGGAAGGCTCCGCGCTCTCTACAACACAGGCTGTGTCCGAAGACCTGCCAGCGCTGGTTACAACAACTTTTAGTAGTTGTTACAACTTTTAGAGCTCGAGTTGGGTCCAGAAGTAAAAAAAAAAAAAAGGCTCCCATTGGGCAGGAAGGCTCCGCGCTCTCTACAACACAGGCTTTGTCCGAAGACCTGCCAGCGCTGGTTACAACTTTTAGTAGTTGTTACAACTTTTAGAGCTCGAGTTGGGTCCAGAAGTAAAAAAAAGAAAAAAAAGCTCCCGTTGGGCAGGAAGGCTCCGCGCTCTCTACAACACAGGCTGTGTCCGAAGACCTGCCAGCGCTGGTTACAACAACTTTTAGTAGTTGTTACAACTTTTAGAGCTCGAGTTGGGTCCAGAAGTAAAAAAAAAAAAAAGGCTCCCGTTGGGCAGGAAGGCTCCGCGCTCTCTACAACACAGGCTGTGTCCGAAGACCTGCCAGCGCTGGTTACAACAACTTTTAGTAGTTGTTACAACTTTTAGAGCTCGAGTTGGGTCCAGAAGTAAAAAAAAAGGCTCCCGTTGGGCAGGAAGGCTCCGCGCTCTCTACAACACAGGCTGTGTCCGAAGACCTGCCAGCGCTGGTTACAACAACTTTTAGTAGTTGTTACAACTTTTAGAGCTCGAGTTGGGTCCAGAAGTAAAAAAAAAAAAAAAGGCTCCCATTGGGCAGGAAGGCTCCGCGCTCTCTACAACACAGGCTTTGTCCGAAGACCTGCCAGCACTGGTTACAACTTTTAGTAGTTGTTACAACTTTTAGAGCTCGAGTTGGGTCCAGAAGTAAAAAAAAGAAAAAAAAGCTCTCGTTGGGCAGGAAGGCTCCGCGCTCTCTACAACACAGGCTGTGTCCGAAGACCTGCCAGCGCTGGTTACAACAACTTTTAGTAGTTGTTACAACTTTTAGAGCTCGAGTTGGGTCCAGAAGTAAAAAAAAAGGCTCCCGTTGGGCAGGAAGGCTCCGCGCTCTCTACAACACAGGCTGTGTCCGAAGACCTGCCAGCGCTGGTTACAACAACTTTTAGTAGTTGTTACAACTTTTAGAGCTCGAGTTGGGTCCAGAAGTAAAAAAAAAAAGGCTCCCGTTGGGCAGAAAGGCTCCGCGCTCTCTACAACACAGGCTGTGTCCGAAGACCTGCCAGCGCTGGTTACAACAACTTTTAGTAGTTGTTACAACTTTTAGAGCTCGAGTTGGGTCCAGAAGTAAAAAAAAAGAAAAAAAAGCTCCCGTTGGGCAGGAAGGCTCCGCGCTCTCTACAACACAGGCTGTGTCCGAAGACCTGCCAGCGCTGGTTACAACAACTTTTAGTAGTTGTTACAACTTTTAGAGCTCAAGTTGGGTCCAGAAGTAAAAAAAAAAAAAAAGGCTCCCATTGGGCAGGAAGGCTCCGCGCTCTCTACAACACAGGCTTTGTCCGAAGACCTGCCAGCGCTGGTTACAACTTTTAGTAGTTGTTACAACTTTTAGAGCTCGAGTTGGGTCCAGAAGTAAAAAAAAGAAAAAAAAGCTCCCGTTGGGCAGGAAGGCTCCGCGCTCTCTACAACACAGGCTGTGTCCGAAGACCTGCCAGCGCTGGTTACAACAACTTTTAGTAGTTGTTACAACTTTTAGAGCTCGAGTTGGGTCCAGAAGTAAAAAAAAAAAAAGGCTCCCGTTGGGCAGGAAGGCTCCGCGCTCTCTACAACACAGGCTGTGTCCGAAGACCTGCCAGCGCTGGTTACAACAACTTTTAGTAGTTGTTACAACTTTTAGAGCTCGATTTGGGTCCAGAAGTAAAAAAAAAAGGCTCCCGTTGGGCAGGAGGGCTCCGCGCTCTCTACAACACAGGCTGTGTCCGAAGACCTGCCAGCGCTGGTTACAACAACTTTTAGTAGTTGTTACAACTTTTAGAGCTCGAGTTGGGTCCAGAAGTAAAAAAAAAAGGCTCCCGTTGGGCAGGAAGGCTCCGCGCTCTCTACAACACAGGCTGTGTCCGAAGACCTGCCAGTGCTGGTTACAACAACTTTTAGTAGTTGTTACAACTTTTAGAGCTCGAGTTGGGTCTAGAAGTAAAAAAAAAAAAGGCTCCCGTTGGGCAGGAAGGCTCCGCGCTCTCTACAACACCGGCTGTGTCCGAAGACCTGCCAGCGCTGGTTACAACAACTTTTATTAGTTGTTACAACTTTTAGAACTCGAGTTGGGTCCAGAAGAAAAAAAAAAGGCTCCCGTTGGGCAGGAAGGCTCCGCGCTCTCTACAACACAGGCTGTGTCCGAAGACCTGCCAGCGCTGGTTACAACTTTTAGTAGTTCTTACAACTTTTAGAGCTCGAGTTGGGTCCAGAAGTAAAAAAAAAGGCTCCCGTTGGGCAGGAAGGCTCCGCGCTCTCTACAACACAGGCTGTGTCCGAAGACCTGCCAGCGCTGGTTACAACAACTTTTAGTAGTTGTTACAACTTTTAGAGCTCGAGTTGGGTCCACAAGTAAAAAAAAAAAGGCTCCCATTGGGCAGGAAGGCTCCGCGCTCTCTACAACACAGGCTGTGTCCGAAGACCTGCCAGCGCTGGTTACAACAACTTTTACTAGTTGTTACAACTTTTAGAGCTCGAGTTGGGTCCAGAAGTAAAAAAAAAAGGCTCCCGTTGGGCAGGAAGGCTCCGCGCTCTCTACAACACAGGCTGTGTCCGAAGACCTGCCAGCGCTGGTTACAACAACTTTTAGTAGTTGTTACAACTTTTAGAGCTCGAGTTGGGTCCAGAAGTAAAAAAAAAAAGGCTCCCGTTGGGCAGAAAGGCTCCGCGCTCTCTACAACACAGGCTGTGTCCGAAGACCTGCCAGCGCTGGTTACAACAACTTTTAGTAGTTGTTACAACTTTTAGAGCTCGAGTTGGGTCCAGAAGTAAAAAAAAAGAAAAAAAAGCTCCCGTTGGGCAGGAAGGCTCCGCGCTCTCTACAACACAGGCTGTGTCCGAAGACCTGCCAGCGCTGGTTACAACAACTTTTAGTAGTTGTTACAACTTTTAGAGCTCGAGTTGGGTCCAGAAGTAAAAAAAAAAAAAGGCTCCCGTTGGGCAGGAAGGCTCCGCGCTCTCTACAACACAGGCTGTGTCCGAAGACCTGCCAGCGCTCGTTACAACAACTTTTAGTAGTTGTTACAACTTTTAGAGCTCGAGTTGGGTCCAGAAGTAAAAAAAAAAAGGCTCCCGTTGGGCAGGAAGGCTCCGCGCTCTCTACAACACAGGCTGTGTCCGAAGACCTGCCAGCGCTGGTTACAACAACTTTTAGTAGTTGTTACAACTTTTAGAGCTCGTGTTGGGTCCAGAAGTAAAAAAAAAAAAAAGGCTCCCGTTGGGCAGGAAGGCTCCGCTCTCTCTACAACACAGGCTGTGTCCGAAGACCTGCCAGCGCTGGTTACAACAACTTTTAGTAGTTGTTACAACTTTTAGAGCTCGAGTTGGGTCCAGAAGTAAAAAAAAAAAAAGGCTCCCATTGGGCAGGAAGGCTCCGCGCTCTCTACAACACAGGCTGTGTCCGAAGACCTGCCAGCGCTGGTTACAACAACTTTTAGTAGTTGTTACAACTTTTAGAGCTCGAGTTGGGTCCAGAAGTAAAAAAAAGGCTCCCGTTGGGCAGGAAGGCTCCGCGCTCTCTACAACACAGGCTGTGTCCGAAGACCTGCCAGCGCTGGTTACAACAACTTTTAGTAGTTACAACTTTTAGAGCTCGAGTTGGGTCCAGAAGTAAAAAAAAAGGCTCCCGTTGGGCAGGAAGGCTCCGCGCTCTCTACAACACAGGCTGTGTCCGAAGACCTGCCAGCGCTGGTTACAACAACTTTTAGTAGTTGTTACAACTTTTAGAGCTCGAGTTGGGTCCAGAAGTAAAAAAAAAAGGCTCCCGTTGGGCAGGAAGGCTCCACGATCTCTACAACGCAGGCTGTGTCCGAAGACCTGCCAGCTTTTTTTTTTTTTTTTTTTTTTTTTTTTTTTTTTTTTTTTTTTTTTTTATTGCCTGACTTTGACACAAATACAACGCACTGGAAAACAAAACAACAGGAACAAAGGAATAATATATGTACACAAAGCTAGTTCGCGTTGCCTATCCCCCACTGAGAGGCAGGCATTGTCATTTTAAAATTCCTTGAGCACCGTCAAAGGTTCCAGCTTTGACAGCCACTCAGGAGCACATGGTTGCAATTTAAGCACGTCGAGCCATCGCTGCACACTTTCACGGAAATACATGCGGGCTGGCCGTGCATCTGGATCGCAGTGATAACCAGCCATTCGTGCGCGCCATATACTGTGGAGGCACATTAACATAACCTGGTCTAACGGCATATCATCGTGGTTTTCCAATGGCAAATACCTAATGCCATGGGAATCAAGTGGCAACTGTTTTTTTATTGTCCTTTGCAGAACATCCCACAAATATACCCCCTCCCAGCAATGCAAAAACACGTGATCTATTGTCTCTGGCTGTTTGCAGATGAGACATTGGGCCCCCCACGGTAGGAAAATACCCTTTTCCTCCATAAATGATTTTACACTCAAAGTACCGGTATGTAGCATAAAGAAAAACGTTTTAGCTCCCGTAGCAACTTGCATTTTTTTTACGCGTTTTAATACATTACTTCCTGTGCCTCCATAGTATAAAGCTCGGTACAAGGGCACCGGGAACACCACTTCACAAACATCCTTGTATAATGTTCTCCTTTTAACATTACTTAAATACTCTTTCGAAAAACGTGTGCTTAAGAATTTCACGCTCACAACAATTTCCCTAAAGAATCCAAAAAGAGAGCCCGGCATACATTGAGTATAAACTACGAAATCAGGCAACGCTCGACCAAGTCTTTGTTGACACACTGTGCGCAGGAATGGATCACTGGCATCCCTAAAAAACATAAACCGGTTTACAATCTGTCGCACAAACAAATGACCCAGACCAAGCCCCCCATGCTTCACCTGCCGGAACAAATTTGTCCGACTGCACCTCTCCCAACTCGAGGCCCAAACAAACACCGCAAAAACTCGATGCAATTTTTGCACATTTACACGGGAGCAATGCAACACTTGCATTACATACCATAACTTACTAATTAAAAAAAGGTTGCAAACTGCGGCTCTTGCAAATATTGATAATTGAGCGCTTTTCCATTTCTCCGCTTTTTCACGGGTTTCTCTGACCTGCTCTAGCCAGTATGGCTCGCTTTCCTTGTAAAATTCCAAGGGCACACCCAAGTACTTTGCAGGCGTTGTAACCCACGACACATTAGCGTAAGTGTCCGGGGTCAGCTGCCATTCTCCGTGCCAAAATCCCAGGCACTTACCCCAGTTAACTTTACTCCCTGTGACTTTGCTAAAATGTTTTACCACATCCACTGTCCTCTTTATACTCTCCTTATTCACACAAAAAACCGCAACGTCGTCTGCGTAAGCCAGCAATTTGACTTCTGACTCCTGCAGTCGAAAACCATCAATGTCATTGTTTTGTAGGATGCTTAAACACAATGTTTCAATATAAATGCCGAACAAAAGAGGGCTGAGGGGGCAACCTTGGCGCACCGAACGTCGTACGTTGATGGGGGCCCCCAGTGACTTATTGACAATTAATCTCGTAGTGCAGTTACGGTACGCCAAGGCCACTCCCTCTCGAATAACAGAGCCGACATTAACATGGTCTAATATACTGAACAGAATAGTATGCGCCACACAATCAAAAGCTTTTTCCAAGTCCAACTGCAGTAAAGCAACACACGCATGAGTTGCATCGCAGCATTCGAGCACACTTCTCGCTTTGTGAATGTTCTGAAAGATGGATCGCCCTTTGATACCGCACGTTTGGTGAGGGCCCACTAGTTCGCATATAACCGTTTGTAGTCTGCCAGCAAGCACCTTCATATAAATCTTGTAATCAACGTTTGTCAGAGCAATGGGCCTGTAACACGATAACTGCCTAAGCTTATCTGGTTGGTCAGTTTTCGGAATAAGTACTGTGTGCGACGATCCGAAAGACGCAGGCAGTGCCTTCAGTTCATACGCTTCATTAAATAAGGCACACAACAAAGGAGATAGCTGTTCCTTGAACGCTTTATAAAAAGCCGCACTCAGGCCATCAGGCCCGGGTGATTTCCCTGGGTTTAAATTTTCTATTGCCTGCTGCACTTCTTTTTCGCTTATTGGCCGCTCCAGTCTTTCTTTTTGTTCGTCATCAATTTTTGCCATCGCGTCAAGAAAGGATTCTTTGAAACGGTCCAAATTAACCTCTCGGGACGAAAATAGCTCTTCATAATACTCCCGGAAAGCTTTCGCGATTCCTTCGTTATCGGTCTCTGTGCATCCTGCCCAATCTACCTCTGCCACGTGATTTCGCCTTGCATTTGCTTTTTCTATTCCCAACGATCTTTTTGTCGGCGTCTCATCCATGGCAAGTTTTTCCGCTCTCGCACGCACCAGTGCTCCGCGATAACGGTCTTCGTCATTCAGTTGAAGTCTTTGTTTTATTTTTCTAATATCGTCCATGTATAACCCTGGCGTGTTACACTCCAGGCCTAACAATGTATCTAGCAAAGATCTTAAATGCATTTCATTTTGTTTTTCTTGAAACCTTATGCAGCTGGCCTTTTCTATAGCTTTGATTTTTATTTGTTGCTTACACAGTTCCCATTCTTGACCCAGTTCGTGGCTGTCCTCCTGACAAATCCTACCAATTTCTTCTTCTACTAGTCTGGTGAATTGCTCGTCATTCAGCAGTTTATTATTTAACTTCCACAATTCCCAACTAAAACCGCTACCTCTCTTTCTTGTTCCAATTGTACACTGAACCATGCAGTGATCTGAGTACGTTACCGCCAAAACATAATAATCCTGACATTTTGGAGCCAGTTCTGCGGCCACATAAATTCTGTCAAGGCGGGCGTGGCTAGCACCCTGAAAATGCGTATACTGAACCCGTCGCTCGCTCGTGAGACACTCTGCAACGTCTTCCAGTGCAAACTCGTCAATCAAGCGCGAAAGTACCTCTGTGCTACGATCCCTAAATGTACGATGGCTAGTTTTGTCACCGGAGCTCAGTACACAATTGAAATCTCCCAGAAAGACAAGTTGCTTATCCATGTTTAAATAATGTTCAACAAAATCAAACAAAGCAGCCCTCTCATCAACTACCGTAGGTGCATATATACAAACAGCACGCCACTCAGCCGAGCAAAAACTAAAATCGAGGACCACGCCCCGACCCGACGGAAAAGAAGCATGCGACTGCACTACAAGACCCGGCAACTTCTTCACAAACAGTACGCATCCAGCAGATGTACCGACTGCATGGCTGACAACTGCGTAAAACCGCGACGTGAAACGTTGCACCATGCTCTCGGTCTCTTGTTCACCCTCGACTTTTGTCTCTTGAACTCCAAGTATATCGATGTCATTTTCATTTAAAAGGCGCAGGACCTGGCTCTGCTTCCTTTTTGCTGCTAGACCTCTCACGTTAAGGGTCGCAACCTTTAGTGACAGTACATAAGCCATTTTCTTAGAGTGAAAAGAGGCCAAGAGAATGGTGCTTACCCTTCACGTCTAGCATGGCGCTAGACGCTTTCGTTGACGCCAGAGCCATGAGGTTGGACTGGCAGACCTTGTGACGGGGGCGGCTTTTCGGCAGCTCTCCTGTCCGTCGAGACATTCGGTCTTGGTTTGAAGGTCGCCCTCCTCCCTATTGGCGTTTTTATCGGCGGCTCGTCGTTGCTAGCTGTATCTGCCTCATTCGTCTCACTGGCGCTCCCGTCGTGGGCACGCTTCGCAGGGCCCTGGACGTTGGTCGCTCGGCCGCTGCTCCCTTCGAGGGTCCCCCTTCTGCCCGCAGACTCCGGAAGTTCAATTTTTGAGCTCTCGGCATCGCTCATCTTTTCTTCTACCGACGGTCCGTTGCTTGGCAGTGCCACTTCCCTGTCTGGTCCACCGAGCATCTCGTCACCACCCCCCGGGGGCACTAACATGCCTGTCGTTGCTGTCACCCTCTCGTCCTCTCCGACCCCTTTTGCGGCATCCTCCGTCTCTGCGACATCCATTCGGTGTTCCGTCATGTCCGCCCTCGCTGTTGGTGCAGTAGCCACTGCATACGTTCGTACGCAGTCTTCCTCCGAGTGGCCAAACCGCTTACACGTCGCACACCGCGGAATCTTACATTCCCGGCGCACATGACCGGTCCCGCGGCAGCGCAGGCACTGCATGGGCCGCCCAGGCACCACAACAAGGGCCAACTCCCCTGCTACTCTTATCTGGTGAGGCAGGTCTTCTATCTTCATCCCAGGCTTCAACTTCAGAAGCACGGTTCTGGTTGTTGAGCCCTTTTCGTGCACTCCCTGGACTCGCCACCGCTCACGGGTCACTTCCGTCACCTCGCCGAACGCCGCAAAAGCTGTTCGGATATCTTCATCCACCACGCCGTGCAACATCCAGTGGAGCCGTAGCTTCACCTCTTGGTCCTCCGGGTCAATGACGATACACCGTCGACCTTTCACTTGAAGCTCCTTGAATGCTAGCAGCCGCTTGGTTGCTTCCGTGCTGTTCAAAGTCACCGCCCAGACATGGTTTATTTGGTAAGCCCCCAAGGCCACCACGTCTGGGAGCGTACCAATCTTGGCCAGGGCGTCCCGGAAATCTTCAACCCTGAAGGGTCGCACTCGTACGTCACCGTGCAAAAAAACTGTGTTGAAAACAACACGTCCGGTGGGCAGATGCGGCAAAATAATCTGATATTCCTTATCGTCGTTTTCCTCAAGCCTGTTACCGCGGCCAGCCTGGGCCGCAATCGCCGCTCCGCCGGAGCTCATCATTCTGCGTCCGTCACGCTCGGTGGCCGGAAGTGGAATCGCTGTCCGAAGACCTGCCAGCGCTGGTTACAACAACTTTTAGTAGTTGTTACAACTTTTAGAGCTCGAGTTGGGT
This sequence comes from Amblyomma maculatum, assembly GCF_055883805.1. Classification (NCBI taxonomy): domain Eukaryota; kingdom Metazoa; phylum Arthropoda; class Arachnida; order Ixodida; family Ixodidae; genus Amblyomma; species Amblyomma maculatum. Next base: position 29,425,874 of record NC_139350.1, on the reverse strand, counting down.
CCAGAAGTAAAAAAAAAAAGGCTCCCGTTGGGCAGGAAGGCTCCGCGCTCTCTACAACACAGGCTGTGTCCGAAGACCTGCCAGCGCTGGTTACAACAACTTTTAGTAGTTGTTACAACTTTTTGAGCTCGAGTTGGGTCCAGAAGTAAAAAAAAAGAAAAAAAAGCTCCCGTTGGGCAGGAAGGCTCCGCGCTCTCTACAACACAGGCTGTGTCCGAAGACCTGCCAGCGCTAGTTACAACAACTTTTAGTAGTTGTTACAACTTTTAGAGCTCGAGTTGGGTCCAGAAGTAAAAAAAAGAAAAAAAAGCTCCCGTTGGGCAGGAAGGCTCCGCGCTCTCTACAACACAGGATGTGTCCGAAGACTTGCCAGCACTGGTTACAACAACTTTTAGTAGTTGTTACAACTTTTAGAGCTCGAGTTGGGTCCAGAAGTAAAAAAAAAGGCTCCCGTTGGGCAGGAAGGCTCCGCGCTCTCTACAACACAGGCTGTGTCCGAAGACCTGCCAGCGCTGGTTACAACAACTTTTAGTAGTTGTTACAACTTTTAGAGCTCGAGTTGGGTCCAGAAGTAAAAAAAAAAAGCTCCCGTTGGGCAGGAAGGCTCCGCGCTCTCTACAACACAGGCTGTGTCCGAAGACCTGCCAGCGCTGGTTACAACAACTTTTAGTAGTTGTTACAACTTTTAGAGCTCGAGTTGGGTCCAGAAGTAAAAAAAAAAGGCTCCTGTTGGGCAGGAAGGCTCCGCGCTCTCCACAACACAGGCTGTGTCCGAAGACCTGCCAGCGCTGGTTACAACAACTTTTAGTAGTTGTTACAACTTTTAGAGCTCGAGTTGGGTCCAGAAGTAAAAAAAAAAAGGCTCCCGTTGGGCAGGAAGGCTCCGCGCTCTCTACAACACAGGCTGTGTCCGAAGACCTGCCAGCGCTGGTTACAACAACTTTTAGTAGTTGTTACAACTTTTAGAGCTCGAGTTGGGTCCAGAAGTAAAAAAAAAAGAAAAAAAGCTCCCGTTGGGCAGGAAGGCTCCGCGCTCTCTACAACACAGGCTGTGTCCGAAGACCTGCCAGCGCTGGTTACAACAACTTTTAGTAGTTGTTACGACTTTTAGAGCTCGAGTTGGGTCCAGAAGTAAAAAAAAAAGGCTCCCGTTGGGCAGGAAGGCTCCGCGCTCTCTACAACACAGGCTGTGTCCGAAGACCTGCCAGCGCTGGTTACAACAACTTTTAGTAGTTGTTACAACTTTTAGAGCTCGAGTTGGGTCCACAAGTAAAAAAAAAAGGCTCCCGTTGGGCAGAAAGGCTCCGCGCTCTCTACAACACAGGCTGTGTCCGAAGACCTGCCAGCGCTGGTTACAACAACTTTTAGTAGTTGTTACAACTTTTAGAGCTCGAGTTGGGTCCAGAAGTAAAAAAAAAGAAAAAAAAGCTCCCGTTGGGCAGGAAGGCTCCGCGCTCTCTACAACACAGGCTGTGTCCGAAGACCTGCCAGCGCTGGTTACAACAACTTTTAGTAGTTGTTACAACTTTTAGAGCTCGAGTTGGGTCCAGAAGTAAAAAAAAAAAGCTCCCGTTGGGCAGGAAGGCTCCGCGCTCTCTACAACACAGGCTGTGTCCGAAGACCTGCCAGCGCTGGTTACAACAACTTTTAGTAGTTGTTACAACTTTTAGAGCTCGAGTTGGGTCCAGAAGTAAAAAAAAAAGGCTCCTGTTGGGCAGGAAGGCTCCGCGCTCTCCACAACACAGGCTGTGTCCGAAGACCTGCCAGCGCTGGTTACAACAACTTTTAGTAGTTGTTACAACTTTTAGAGCTCGAGTTGGGTCCAGAAGTAAAAAAAAAAAAGGCTCCCGTTGGGCAGGAAGGCTCCGCGCTCTCTACAACACAGGCTGTGTCCGAAGACCTGCCAGCGCTGGTTACAACAACTTTTAGTAGTTGTTACAACTTTTAGAGCTCGAGTTGGGTCCAGAAGTAAAAAAAAAAGAAAAAAAGCTCCCGTTGGGCAGGAAGGCTCCGCGCTCTCTACAACACAGGCTGTGTCCGAAGACCTGCCAGCGCTGGTTACAACAACTTTTAGTAGTTGTTACGACTTTTAGAGCTCGAGTTGGGTCCAGAAGTAAAAAAAAAAGGCTCCCGTTGGGCAGGAAGGCTCCGCGCTCTCTACAACACAGGCTGTGTCCGAAGACCTGCCAGCGCTGGTTACAACAACTTTTAGTAGTTGTTACAACTTTTAGAGCTCGAGTTGGTTCCACAAGTAAAAAAAAAAAAGGCTCCCGTTGGGCAGAAAGGCTCCGCGCTCTCTACAACACAGGCTGTGTCCGAAGACCTGCCAGCGCTGGTTACAACAACTTTTAGTAGTTGTTACAACTTTTAGAGCTCGAGTTGGGTCCAGAAGTAAAAAAAAAGAAAAAAAAGCTCCCGTTGGGCAGGAAGGCTCCGCGCTCTCTACAACACAGGCTGTGTCCGAAGACCTGCCAGCGCTGGTTACAACAACTTTTAGTAGTTGTTACAACTTTTAGAGCTCGAGTTGGGTCCAGAAGTAAAAAAAAAAAAAGGCTCCCGTTGGGCAGGAAGGCTCCGCGCTCTCTACAACACAGGCTGTGTCCGAAGACCTGCCAGCGCTCGTTACAACAACTTTTAGTAGTTGTTACAACTTTTAGAGCTCGAGTTGGGTCCACAAGTAAAAAAAAAAAAGGCTCCCATTGGGCAGGAAGGCTCCGCGCTCTCTACAACACAGGCTGTGTCCGAAGACCTGCCAGCGCTGGTTACAACAACTTTTAGTAGTTGTTACAACTTTTAGAGCTCGAGTTGGGTCCAGAAGTAAAAAAAAAGGCTCCCGTTGGGCAGGAAGGCTCCGCGCTCTCTACAACACAGGCTGTGTCCGAAGACCTGCCAGCGCTGGTTACAACAACTTTTAGTAGTTGTTACAACTTTTAGAGCTCGAGTTGGGTCCAGAAGTAAAAAAAAAAAAGGCTCCCGTTGGGCAGAAAGGCTCCGCGCTCTCTACAACACAGGCTGTGTCCGAAGACCTGCCAGCGCTGGTTACAACAAATTTAGTAGTTGTTACAACTTTTAGAGCTCGAGTTGGGTCCAGAAGTAAAAAAAAAGAAAAAAAAGCTCCCGTTGGGCAGGAAGGCTCCGCGCTCTCTACAACACAGGCTGTGTCCGAAGACCTGCCAGCGCTGGTTACAACAACTTTTAGTAGTTGTTACAACTTTTAGAGCTCGAGTTGGGTCCAGAAGTAAAAAAAAAAAAAAGGCTCCCGTTGGGCAGGAAGGCTCCGCGCTCTCTACAACACAGGCTGTGTCCGAAGACCTGCCAGCGCTCGTTACAACAACTTTTAGTAGTTGTTACAACTTTTAGAGCTCGAGTTGGGTCCAGAAGTAAAAAAAAAAAGGCTCCCGTTGGGCAGGAAGGCTCCGCGCTCTCTACAACACAGGCTGTGTCCGAAGACCTGCCAGCGCTGGTTACAACAACTTTTAGTAGTTGTTACAACTTTTAGAGCTCGTGTTGGGTCCAGAAGTAAAAAAAAAAAAAAGGCTCCCGTTGGGCAGGAAGGCTCCGCGCTCTCTACAACACAGGCTGTGTCCGAAGACCTGCCAGCGCTGGTTACAACAACTTTTAGTAGTTGTTACAACTTTTAGAGCTCGAGTTGGGTCCAGAAGTAAAAAAAAAAAAGGCTCCCGTTGGGCAGGAAGGCTCCGCGCTCTCTACAACACAGGCTGTGTCCGAAGACCTGCCAGCGCTGGTTACAACAACTTTTAGTAGTTGTTACAACTTTTAGAGCTCGAGTTGGGTCCAGAAGTAAAAAAAAGGCTCCCGTTGGGCAGGAAGGCTCCGCGCTCTCTACAACACAGGCTGTGTCCGAAGACCTGCCAGCGCTGGTTACAACAACTTTTAGTAGTTACAACATTTAGAGCTCGAGTTGGGTCCAGAAGTAAAAAAAAAAGGCTCCCGTTGGGCAGGAAGGCTCCGCGCTCTCTACAACACAGGCTGTGTCCGAAGACCTGCCAGCGCTGGTTACAACAACTTTTAGTAGTTGTTACAACTTTTAGAGCTCGAGTTGGGTCCAGAAGTAAAAAAAAAAAGGCTCCCGTTGGGCAGGAAGGCTCCGCGATCTCTACAACGCAGGCTGTGTCCGAAGACCAGCCAGCGCTGGTTACAACAACTTTTAGTAGTTGTTACAACTTTTAGAGCTCGAGTTGGGTCCAGAAGTAAAAAAAAAAAAAGGCTCCCGTTGGGCAGGAAGGCTCCGCGCTCTCTACAACACAGGCTGTGTCCGAAGACCTGCCAGCGCTGGTTACAACAACTTTTAGTAGTTGTTACAACTTTTTGAGCTCGAGTTGGGTCCAGAAGTAAAAAAAAAGAAAAAAAAGCTCCCGTTGGGCAGGAAGGCTCCGCGCTCTCTACAACACAGGCTGTGTCCGAAGACCTGCCAGCGCTGGTTACAACAACTTTTAGTAGTTGTTACAACTTTTAGAGCTCGAGTTGGGTCCAGAAGTAAAAAAAAAGAAAAAAAAGCTCCCGTTGGGCAGGAAGGCTCCGCGCTCTCTACAACACAGGATGTGTCCGAAGACTTGCCAGCACTGGTTACAACAACTTTTAGTAGTTGTTACAACTTTTAGAGCTCGAGTTGGGTCCAGAAGTAAAAAAAAAAGGCTCCCGTTGGGCAGGAAGGCTCCGCGCTCTCTACAACACAGGCTGTGTCCGAAGACCTGCCAGCGCTGGTTACAACAACTTTTAGTAGTTGTTACAACTTTTAGAGCTCGAGTTGGGTCCAGAAGTAAAAAAAAAAAGCTCCCGTTGGGCAGGAAGGCTCCGCGCTCTCTACAACACAGGCTGTGTCCGAAGACCTGCCAGCGCTGGTTACAACAACTTTTAGTAGTTGTTACAACTTTTAGAGCTCGAGTTGGGTCCAGAAGTAAAAAAAAAGGCTCCTGTTGGGCAGGAAGGCTCCGCGCTCTCCACAACACAGGCTGTGTCCGAAGACCTGCCAGCGCTGGTTACAACAACTTTTAGTAGTTGTTACAACTTTTAGAGCTCGAGTTGGGTCCAGAAGTAAAAAAAAAAAGGCTCCCGTTGGGCAGGAAGGCTCCGCGCTCTCTACAACACAGGCTGTGTCCGAAGACCTGCCAGCGCTGGTTACAACTTTTAGAGCTCGAGTTGGGTCCAGAAGTAAAAAAAAAAGAAAAAAAGCTCCCGTTGGGCAGGAAGGCTCCGCGCTCTCTACAACACAGGCTGTGTCCGAAGACCTGCCAGCGCTGGTTACAACAACTTTTAGTAGTTGTTACGACTTTTAGAGCTCGAGTTGGGTCCAGAAGTAAAAAAAAAAGGCTCCCGTTGGGCAGGAAGGCTCCGCGCTCTCTACAACACAGGCTGTGTCCGAAGACCTGCCAGCGCTGGTTACAACAACTTTTAGTAGTTGTTACAACTTTTAGAGCTCGAGTTGGGTCCAGAATTAAAAAAAAAAGAAAAAAAAGCTCCAGTTGGGCAGGAAGGCTCCGCGCTCTCTACAACACAGGCTGTGTCCGAAGACCTGCCAGCGCTGGTTACAACAACTTTTAGTAGTTGTTACAACTTTTAGAGCTCGAGTTGGGTCCAGAAGTAAAAAAAAAAAAAGGCTCCCGTTGGGCAGGAAGGCTCCGCGCTCTCTACAACACAGGCTGTGTCCGAAGACCTGCCAGCGCTGGTTACAACTTTTAGTAGTTGTTACAACTTTTAGAGCTCGAGTTGGGTCCAGAAGTAAAAAAAAAAAAAAGGCTCCCGTTGGGCAGGAAGGCTCCGCGCTCTCTACAACACAGGCTTTGTCCGAAGACCTGCCAGCGCTGGTTACAACAACTTTTAGTAGTTGTTACAACTTTTAGAGCTCGAGTTGGGTCCAGAAGTAAAAAAAAGAAAAAAAAGCTCCCGTTGGGCAGGAAGGCTCCGCGCTCTCTACAACACAGGCTGTGTCCGAAGACCTGCCAGCGCTGGTTACAACTTTTAGTAGTTGTTACAACTTTTAGAGCTCGAGTTGGGTCCAGAAGTAAAAAAAAAAAAGGCTCCCGTTGGGCAGGAAGGCTCCGCGCTCTCTACAACACAGGCTGTGTCCGAAGACCTGCCAGCGCTGGTTACAACAACTTTTAGTAGTTGTTACAACTTTTAGAGCTCGAGTTGGGTCCAGAAGTAAAAAAAAAAAGGCTCCCGTTGGGCAGGAAGGCTCCGCGCTCTCTACAACACAGGCTGTGTCCGAAGACCTGCCAGCGCTGGTTACAACAACTTTTAGTAGTTGTTACAACTTTTAGAGCTCGAGTTGGGTCCAGAAGTAAAAAAAAGGCTCCCGTTGGGCAGGAAGGCTCCGCGCTCTCTACAACACAGGCTGTGTCCGAAGACCTGCCAGCGCTGGTTACAACAACTTTTAGTAGTTACAACTTTTAGAGCTCGAGTTGGGTCCAGAAGTAAAAAAAAAAGGCTCCCGTTGGGCAGGAAGGCTCCGCGCTCTCTACAACACAGGCTGTGTCCGAAGACCTGCCAGCGCTGGTTACAACAACTTTTAGTAGTTGTTACAACTTTTAGAGCTCGAGTTGGGTCCAGAAGTAAAAAAAAAAAAGGCTCCCGTTGGGCAGGAAGGCTCCGCGCTCTCTACAACACAGGCTGTGTCCGAAGACCTGCCAGCGCTGGTTACAACAACTTTTAGTAGTTGTTACAACTTTTAGAGCTCGAGTTGGGTCCAGAAGTAAAAAAAAAAAAAGGCTCCCGTTGGGCAGGAAGGCTCCGCGCTCTCTACAACACAGGCTGTGTCCGAAGACCTGCCAGCGCTGGTTACAACAACTTTTAGTAGTTGTTACAACTTTTAGAGCTCGAGTTGGGTCCAGAAGTAAAAAAAAAGAAAAAAAAGCTCCCGTTGGGCAGGAAGGCTCCGCGCTCTCTACAACACAGGCTGTGTCCGAAGACCTGCCAGCGCTGGTTACAACTTTTAGTAGTTACAACTTTTAGAGCTCGAGTTGGGTCCAGAAGTAAAAAAAAAGAAAAAAAAGCTCCCGTTGGGCAGGAAGGCTCCGCGCTCTCTACAACACAGGCTGTGTCCGAAGACCTGCCAGCGCTGGTTACAACAACTTTTAGTAGTTGTTACAACTTTTAGAGCTCGAGTTGGGTCCAGAAGTAAAAAAAAAAAAAGGCTCCCGTTGGGCAGGAAGGCTCCGCGCTCTCTACAACACAGGCTGTGTCCGAAGACCTGCCAGTGCTGGTTACAACAACTTTTAGTAGTTGTTACAACTTTTAGAGCTCGAGTTGGGTCCAGAAGTAAAAAAAAAGAAAAAAAAGCTCCCGTTGGGCAGGAAGGCTCCGCGCTCTCTACAACACAGGCTGTGTCCGAAGACCTGCCAGCGCTGGTTACAACAACTTTTAGTAGTTGTTACAACTTTTAGAGCTCGAGTTGGGTCCAGAAGTAAAAAAAAAAGGCTCCCGTTGGGCAGGAAAGCTCCGCGCTCTCTACAACACAGGCTGTGTCCGAAGACCTGCCAGCGCTGGTTACAACAACTTTTAGAGCTCGAGTTGGGTCCAGAAGTAAAAAAAAAAAAAAAAAGGCTCCCATTGGGCAGGAAGGCTCCGCGCTCTCTACAACACAGGCTTTGTCCGAAGACCTGCCAGCGCTGGTTACAACAACTTTTAGTAGTTGTTACAACTTTTAGAGCTCGAGTTGGGTCCAGAAGTAAAAAAAAGAAAAAAAAGCTCCCGTTGGGCAGGAAGGCTCCGCGCTCTCTACAACACAGGCTGTGTCCGAAGACCTGCCAGCGCTGGTTACAACAACTTTTAGTAGTTGTTACAACTTTTAGAGCTCGAGTTGGGTCCAGAAGTAAAAAAAAAAAAGGCTCCCGTTGGGCAGGAAGGCTCCGCGCTCTCTACAACACAGGCTGTGTCCGAAGACCTGCCAGCGCTGGTTACAACAACTTTTAGTAGTTGTTACAACTTTTAGAGCTCGATTTGGGTCCAGAAGTAAAAAAAAAGAAAAAAAAGCTCCCGTTGGGCAGGAAGGCTCCGCGCTCTCTACAACACAGGCTGTGTCGGAAGACCTGCCAGCGCTGGTTACAACAACTTTTAGTAGTTGTTACAACTTTTAGAGCTCGAGTTGGGTCCAGAAGTAAAAAAAAAAGGCTCCTGTTGGGCAGGAAGGCTCCGCGCTCTCTACAACATAGACTGTGTCCGAAGACCTGCCAGCGCTGGTTACAACTTTTAGTAGTTGTTACAACTTTTAGAGCTCGAGTTGGGTCCAGAAGTAAAAAAAAAAGAAAAAAAGCTCCCGTTGGGCAGGAAGGCTCCGCGCTCTCTACAACACAGGCTGTGTCCGAAGACCTGCCAGCGCTGGTTACAACAACTTTTAGTAGTTGTTACGACTTTTAGAGCTCGAGTTGGGTCCAGAAGTAAAAAAAAAAGGCTCCCGTTGGGCAGGAAGGCTCCGCGCTCTCTACAACACAGGCTGTGTCCGAAGACCTGCCAGCGCTGGTTACAACAACTTTTAGTAGTTGTTACAACTTTTAGAGCTCGAGTTGGGTCCAGAAGTAAAAAAAAAAGAAAAAAAAAAGCTCCAGTTGGGCAGGAAGGCTCCGCGCTCTCTACAACACAGGCTGTGTCCGAAGACCTGCCAGCGCTGGTTACAACAACTTTTAGTAGTTGTTACAACTTTTAGAGCTCGAGTTGGGTCCAGAAGTAAAAAAAAAAAAGGCTCCCGTTGGGCAGGAAGGCTCCGCGCTCTCTACAACCCAGGCTGTGTCCGAAGACCTGCCAGCGCTGGTTACAACTTTTAGTAGTTGTTACAACTTTTAGAGCTCGAGTTGGGTCCAGAAGTAAAAAAAAAAAAAAAGGCTCCCGTTGGGCAGGAAGGCTCCGCGCTCTCTACAACACAGGCTTTGTCCGAAGACCTGCCAGCGCTGGTTACAACAACTTTTAGTAGTTGTTACAACTTTTAGAGCTCGAGTTGGGTCCAGAAGTAAAAAAAAGAAAAAAAAGCTCCCGTTGGGCAGGAAGGCTCCGCGCTCTCTACAACACAGGCTGTGTCCGAAGACCTGCCAGCGCTGGTTACAACAACTTTTAGTAGTTGTTACAACTTTTAGAGCTCGAGTTGGGTCCAGAAGTAAAAAAAAAAAAGGCTCCCGTTGGGCAGGAAGGCTCCGCGCTCTCTACAACACAGGCTGTGTCCGAAGACCTGCCAGCGCTGGTTACAACAACTTTTAGTAGTTGTTACAACTTTTAGAGCTCGAGTTGGGTCCAGAAGTAAAAAAAAGGCTCCCGTTGGGCAGGAAGGCTCCGCGCTCTCTACAACACAGGCTGTGTCCGAAGACCTGCCAGCGCTGGTTACAACAACTTTTAGTAGTTGTTACAACTTTTAGAGCTCGAGTTGGGTCCAGAAGTAAAAAAAAAAAAAGGCTCCCGTTGGGCAGGAAGGCTCCGCGCTCTCTACAACACAGGCTGTGTCCGAAGACCTGCCAGCGCTGGTTACAACAACTTTTAGTAGTTACAACTTTTAGAGCTCGAGTTGGGTCCAGAAGTAAAAAAAAAAGGCTCCCGTTGGGCAGGAAGGCTCCGCGCTCTCTACAACACAGGCTGTGTCCGAAGACCTGCCAGCGCTGGTTACAACAACTTTTAGTAGTTGTTACAACTTTTAGAGCTCGAGTTGGGTCCAGAAGTAAAAAAAAAAAAGGCTCCCATTGGGCAGGAAGGCTCCGCGCTCTCTACAACACAGGCTGTGTCCGAAGACCTGCCAGCGCTGGTTACAACAACTTTTAGTAGTTGTTACAACTTTTAGAGCTCGAGTTGGGTCCAGAAGTAAAAAAAAAAAGGCTCCCGTTGGGCAGGAAGGCTCCACGCTCTCTACAACACAGGCTGTGTCCGAAGACCTGCCAGCGCTGGTTACAACAACTTTTAGTAGTTGTTACAACTTTTAGAGCTCGAGTTGGGTCCAGAAGTAAAAAAAAAGAAAAAAAAGCTCCCGTTGGGCAGGAAGGCTCCGCGCTCTCTACAACACAGGCTGTGTCCGAAGACCTGCCAGCGCTGGTTACAACAACTTTTAGTAGTTGTTACAACTTTTAGAGCTCGAGTTGGGTCCAGAAGTAAAAAAAAAGAAAAAAAAGCTCCCGTTGGGCAGGAAGGCTCCGCGCTCTCTACAACACAGGCTGTGTCCGAAGACCTGCCAGCGCTGGTTACAACAACTTTTAGTAGTTGTTACAACTTTTAGAGCTCGAGTTGGGTCCAGAAGTAAAAAAAAAAAAAGGCTCCCGTTGGGCAGGAAGGCTCCGCGCTCTCTACAACACAGGCTGTGTCCGAAGACCTGCCAGTGCTGGTTACAACAACTTTTAGTAGTTGTTACAACTTTTAGAGCTCGAGTTGGGTCCAGAAGTAAAAAAAAAGAAAAAAAAGCTCCCGTTGGGCAGGAAGGCTCCGCGCTCTCTACAACACAGGCTGTGTCCGAAGACCTGCCAGCGCTGGTTACAACAACTTTTAGTAGTTGTTACAACTTTTAGAGCTCGAGTTGGGTCCAGAAGTAAAAAAAAAAAGGCTCCCGTTGGGCAGGAAGGCTCCGCGCTCTCTACAACACAGGCTGTGTCCGAAGACCTGCCAGCGCTGGTTACAACAACTTTTAGTAGTTGTTACAACTTTTAGAGCTCGAGTTGGGTCCAGAAGTAAAAAAAAGAAAAAAAAGCTCCCGTTGGGCAGGAAAGCTCCGCGCTCTCTACAACACAGGCTGTGTCCGAAGACCTGCCAGCGCTGGTTACAACAACTTTTAGTAGTTGTTACAACTTTTAGAGCTCGAGTTGGGTCCAGAAGTAAAAAAAAAAAAAGGCTCCCGTTGGGCAGGAAGGCTCCGCGCTCTCTACAACACAGGCTGTGTCCGAAGACCTGCCAGCGCTGGTTACAACAACTTTTAGTAGTTGTTACAACTTTTAGAGCTCGATTTGGGTCCAGAAGTAAAAAAAAAAAAAGGCTCCCGTTGGGCAGGAAGGCTCCGCGCTCTCTACAACACAGGCTGTGTCCGAAGACCTGCCAGCGCTGGTTACAACAACTTTTAGTTGTTGTTACAACTTTTAGAGCTCGAGTTGGGTCCAGAAGTAAAAAAAAAAAAGGCTCCCGTTGGGCAGGAAGGCTCCGCGCTCTCTACAACACAGGCTGTGTCCGAAGACCTGCCAGTGCTGGTTACAACAACTTTTAGTAGTTGTTACAACTTTTAGAGCTCGAGTTGGGTCTAGAAGTAAAAAAAAAAGGCTCCCGTTGGGCAGGAAGGCTCCGCGCTCTCTACAACACCGGCTGTGTCCGAAGACCTGCCAGCGCTGGTTACAACAACTTTTATTAGTTGTTACAACTTTTAGAACTCGAGTTGGGTCCAGAAGTAAAAAAAAAAGGCTCCCGTTGGGCAGGAAGGCTCCGCGCTCTCTACAACACAGGCTGTGTCCGAAGACCTGCCAGCGCTGGTTACAACTTTTAGTAGTTCTTACAACTTTTAGAGCTCGAGTTGGGTCCAGAAGTAAAAAAAAAAAGGCTCCCGTTGGGCAGGAAGGCTCCGCGCTCTCTACAACACAGGCTGTGTCCGAAGACCTGCCAGCGCTGGTTACAACAACTTTTAGTAGTTGTTACAACTTTTAGAGCTCGAGTTGGGTCCACAAGTAAAAAAAAAAAGGCTCCCATTGGGCAGGAAGGCTCCGCGCTCTCTACAACACAGGCTGTGTCCGAAGACCTGCCAGCGCTGGTTACAACAACTTTTAGTAGTTGTTACAACTTTTAGAGCTCGAGTTGGGTCCAGAAGTAAAAAAAAAGGCTCCCGTTGGGCAGGAAGGCTCCGCGCTCTCTACAACACAGGCTGTGTCCGAAGACCTGCCAGCGCTGGTTACAACAACTTTTAGTAGTTGTCACAACTTTTAGAGCTCGAGTTGGGTCCAGAAGTAAAAAAAAAAAAGGCTCCCGTTGGGCAGAAAGGCTCCGCGCTCTCTACAACACAGGCTGTGTCCGAAGACCTGCCAGCGCTGGTTACAACAACTTTTAGTAGTTGTTACAACTTTTAGAGCTCGAGTTGGGTCCAGAAGTAAAAAAAAAGAAAAAAAAGCTCCCGTTGGGCAGGAAGGCTCCGCGCTCTCTACAACACAGGCTGTGTCCGAAGACCTGCCAGCGCTGGTTACAACAACTTTTAGTAGTTGTTACAACTTTTAGAGCTCGAGTTGGGTCCAGAAGTAAAAAAAAAAAAAGGCTCCCGTTGGGCAGGAAGGCTCCGCGCTCTCTACAACACAGGCTGTGTCCGAAGACCTGCCAGTGCTGGTTACAACAACTTTTAGTAGTTGTTACAACTTTTAGAGCTCGAGTTGGGTCCAGAAGTAAAAAAAAAAAAGGCTCCCGTTGGGCAGGAAGGCTCCGCGCTCTCTACAACACAGGCTGTGTCCGAAGACCTGCCAGCGCTGGTTACAACAACTTTTAGTAGTTGTTTACAACTTTTAGAGCTCGAGTTGGGTCCAGAAGTAAAAAAAAAAAAGGCTCCCGTTGGGCAGGAAGGCTCCGCGCTCTCTACAACACAGGCTGTGTCCGAAGACCTGCCAGCGCTGGTTACAACAACTTTTAGTAGTTGTTACAACTTTTAGAGCTCGAGTTGGGTCCAGAAGTAAAAAAAAGGCTCCCGTTGGGCAGGAAGGCTCCGCGCTCTCTACAACACAGGCTGTGTCCGAAGACCTGCCAGCGCTGCTTACAACAACTTTTAGTAGTTGTTACAACTTTTAGAGCTCGAGTTGGGTCCAGAAGTAAAAAAAAAAAAAAGGCTCCCGTTGGGCAGGAAGGCTCCGCGCTCTCTACAACACAGGCTGTGTCCGAAGACCTGCCAGCGCTGGTTACAACAACTTTTAGTAGTTACAACTTTTAGAGCTCGAGTTGGGTCCAGAAGTAAAAAAAAAAGGCTCCCGTTGGGCAGGAAGGCTCCGCGCTCTCTACAACACAGGCTGTGTCCGAAGACCTGCCAGCGCTGGTTACAACAACTTTTAGTAGTTGTTACAACTTTTAGAGCTCGAGTTGGGTCCAGAAGTAAAAAAAAAAGGCTCCCGTTGGGCAGGAAGGCTCCGCGCTCTCTACAACACAGGCTGTGTCCGAAGACCTGCCAGCGCTGGTTACAACAACTTTTAGTAGTTGTTACAACTTTTAGAGCTCGAGTTGGGTCCAGAAGTAAAAAAAAAAAAGGCTCCCGTTGGGCAGGAAGGCTCCACGCTCTCTACAACACAGGCTGTGTCCGAAGACCTGCTAGCGCTGGTTACAACAACTTTTAGTAGTTGTTACAACTTTTAGAGCTCGAGTTGGGTCCAGAAGTAAAAAAAAAGAAAAAAAAGCTCCCGTTGGGCAGGAAGGCTCCGCGCTCTCTACAACACAGGCTGTGTCCGAAGACCTGCCAGCGCTGGTTACAACAACTTTTAGTAGTTGTTACAACTTTTAGAGCTCGAGTTGGGTCCAGAAGTAAAAAAAAAGAAAAAAAAGCTCCCGTTGGGCAGGAAGGCTCCGCGCTCTCTACAACACAGGCTGTGTCCGAAGACCTGCCAGCGCTGGTTACAACAACTTTTAGTAGTTGTTACAACTTTTAGAGCTCGAGTTGGGTCCAGAAGTAAAAAAAAAAAAAAGGCTCCCGTTGGGCAGGAAGGCTCCGCGCTCTCTACAACACAGGCTGTGTCCGAAGACCTGCCAGTGCTGGTTACAACAACTTTTAGTAGTTGTTACAACTTTTAGAGCTCGAGTTGGGTCCAGAAGTAAAAAAAAAGAAAAAAAAGCTCCCGTTGGGCAGGAAGGCTCCGCGCTCTCTACAACACAGGCTGTGTCCGAAGACCTGCCAGCGCTGGTTACAACAACTTTTAGTAGTTGTTACAACTTTTAGAGCTCGAGTTGGGTCCAGAAGTAAAAAAAAAAAAGGCTCCCGTTGGGCAGGAAGGCTCCGCGCTCTCTACAACACAGGCTGTGTCCGAAGACCTGCCAGCGCTGGTTACAACAACTTTTAGTAGTTGTTACAACTTTTAGAGCTCGAGTTGGGTCCAGAAGTAAAAAAAAAAAAAAAAAGGCTCCCATTGGGCAGGAAGGCTCCGCGCTCTCTACAACACAGGCTTTGTCCGAAGATCTGCCAGCGCTGGTTACAACAACTTTTAGTAGTTGTTACAACTTTTAGAGCTCGAGTTGGGTCCAGAAGTAAAAAAAAAAAAAGGCTCCCGTTGGGCAGGAAGGCTCCGCGCTCTCTACAACACAGGCTGTGTCCGAAGACCTGCCAGCGCTGGTTACAACAACTTTTAGTAGTTGTTACAACTTTTAGAGCTCGATTTGGGTCCAGAAGTAAAAAAAAAAAAAGGCTCCCGTTGGGCAGGAAGGCTCCGCGCTCTCTACAACACAGGCTGTGTCCGAAGACCTGCCAGCGCTGGTTACAACAACTTTTAGTTGTTGTTACAACTTTTAGAGCTCGAGTTGGGTCCAGAAGTAAAAAAAAAAAGGCTCCCGTTGGGCAGGAAGGCTCCGCGCTCTCTACAACACAGGCTGTGTCCGAAGACCTGCCAGTGCTGGTTACAACAACTTTTAGTAGTTGTTACAACTTTTAGAGCTCGAGTTGGGTCTAGAAGTAAAAAAAAAAGGCTCCCGTTGGGCAGGAAGGCTCCGCGCTCTCTACAACACCGGCTGTGTCCGAAGACCTGCCAGCGCTGGTTACAACAACTTTTATTAGTTGTTACAACTTTTAGAACTCGAGTTGGGTCCAGAAGTAAAAAAAAAAGGCTCCCGTTGGGCAGGAAGGCTCCGCGCTCTCTACAACACAGGCTGTGTCCGAAGACCTGCCAGCGCTGGTTACAACTTTTAGTAGTTCTTACAACTTTTAGAGCTCGAGTTTGGTCCAGAAGTAAAAAAAAAAGGCTCCCGTTGGGCAGGAAGGCTCCGCGCTCTCTACAACACAGGCTGTGTCCGAAGACCTGCCAGCGCTGGTTACAACAACTTTTAGTAGTTGTTACAACTTTTAGAGCTCGAGTTGGGTCCACAAGTAAAAAAAAAAAGGCTCCCATTGGGCAGGAAGGCTCCGCGCTCTCTACAACACAGGCTGTGTCCGAAGACCTGCCAGCGCTGGTTACAACAACTTTTAGTAGTTGTTACAACTTTTAGAGCTCGAGTTGGGTCCAGAAGTAAAAAAAAAAGGCTCCCGTTGGGCAGGAAGGCTCCGCGCTCTCTACAACACAGGCTGTGTCCGAAGACCTGCCAGCGCTGGTTACAACAACTTTTAGTAGTTGTCACAACTTTTAGAGCTCGAGTTGGGTCCAGAAGTAAAAAAAAAAAAGGCTCCCGTTGGGCAGAAAGGCTCCGCGCTCTCTACAACACAGGCTGTGTCCGAAGACCTGCCAGCGCTGGTTACAACAACTTTTAGTAGTTGTTACAACTTTTAGAGCTCGAGTTGGGTCCAGAAGTAAAAAAAAAAGAAAAAAAAGCTCCCGTTGGGCAGGAAGGCTCCGCGCTCTCTACAACACAGGCTGTGTCCGAAGACCTGCCAGCGCTGGTTACAACAACTTTTAGTAGTTGTTACAACTTTTAGAGCTCGAGTTGGGTCCAGAAGTAAAAAAAAAAAAAGGCTCCCGTTGGGCAGGAAGGCTCCGCGCTCTCTACAACACAGGCTGTGTCCGAAGACCTGCCAGCGCTCGTTACAACAACTTTTAGTAGTTGTTACAACTTTTAGAGCTCGAGTTGGGTCCAGAAGTAAAAAAAAAAAAAAGGCTCCCGTTGGGCAGGAAGGCTCCGCGCTCTCTACAACACAGGCTTTGTCCGAAGACCTGCCAGCGCTGGTTACAACAACTTTTAGTAGTTGTTACAACTTTTAGAGCTCGAGTTGGGTCCAGAAGTAAAAAAAAGAAAAAAAAGCTCCCGTTGGGCAGGAAGGCTCCGCGCTCTCTACAACACAGGCTGTGTCCGAAGACCTGCCAGCGCTGGTTACAACAACTTTTAGTAGTTGTTACAACTTTTAGAGCTCGAGTTGGGTCCAGAAGTAAAAAAAAAAAAGGCTCCCGTTGGGCAGGAAGGCTCCGCGCTCTCTACAACACAGGCTGTGTCCGAAGACCTGCCAGCGCTGGTTACAACAACTTTTAGTAGTTGTTACAACTTTTAGAGCTCGAGTTGGGTCCAGAAGTAAAAAAAAGGCTCCCGTTGGGCAGGAAGGCTCCGCGCTCTCTACAACACAGGCTGTGTCCGAAGACCTGCCAGCGCTGGTTACAACAACTTTTAGTAGTTGTTACAACTTTTAGAGCTCGAGTTGGGTCCAGAAGTAAAAAAAAAAAAGGCTCCCGTTGGGCAGGAAGGCTCCGCGCTCTCTACAACACAGGCTGTGTCCGAAGACCTGCCAGCGCTGGTTACAACAACTTTTAGTAGTTACAACTTTTAGAGCTCGAGTTGGGTCCAGAAGTAAAAAAAAAGGCTCCCGTTGGGCAGGAAGGCTCCGCGCTCTCTACAACACAGGCTGTGTCCGAAGACCTGCCAGCGCTGGTTACAACAACTTTTAGTAGTTGTTACAACTTTTAGAGCTCGAGTTGGGTCCAGAAGTAAAAAAAAAAAAGGCTCCCGTTGGGCAGGAAGGCTCCGCGCTCTCTACAACACAGGCTGTGTCCGAAGACCTGCCAGCGCTGGTTACAACAACTTTTAGTAGTTGTTACAACTTTTAGAGCTCGAGTTGGGTCCAGAAGTAAAAAAAAAAGGCTCCCGTTGGGCAGGAAGGCTCCACGCTCTCTACAACACAGGCTGTGTCCGAAGACCTGCCAGCGCTGGTTACAACAACTTTTAGTAGTTGTTACAACTTTTAGAGCTCGAGTTGGGTCCAGAAGTAAAAAAAAAGAAAAAAAAGCTCCCGTTGGGCAGGAAGGCTCCGCGCTCTCTACAACACAGGCTGTGTCCGAAGACCTGCCAGCGCTGGTTACAACAACTTTTAGTAGTTGTTACAACTTTTAGAGCTCGAGTTGGGTCCAGAAGTAAAAAAAAAAGGCTCCCGTTGGGCAGGAAGGCTCCGCGCTCTCTACAACACAGGCTGTGTCCGAAGACCTGCCAGCGCTGGTTACAACAACTTTTAGTAGTTGTTACAACTTTTAGAGCTCGAGTTGGGTCCAGAAGTAAAAAAAAGAAAAAAAAGCTCCCGTTGGGCAGGAAAGCTCCGCGCTCTCTACAACACAGGCTGTGTCCGAAGACCTGCCAGCGCTGGTTACAACAACTTTTAGTAGTTGTTACAACTTTTAGAGCTCGAGTTGGGTCCAGAAGTAAAAAAAAAAAAAGGCTCCCGTTGGGCAGGAAGGCTCCGCGCTCTCTACAACACAGGCTGTGTCCGAAGACCTGCCAGCGCTGGTTACAACAACTTTTAGTAGTTGTTACAACTTTTAGAGCTCGATTTGGGTCCAGAAGTAAAAAAAAAAAAAGGCTCCCGTTGGGCAGGAAGGCTCCGCGCTCTCTACAACACAGGCTGTGTCCGAAGACCTGCCAGCGCTGGTTACAACAACTTTTAGTTGTTGTTACAACTTTTAGAGCTCGAGTTGGGTCCAGAAGTAAAAAAAAAAAAGGCTCCCGTTGGGCAGGAAGGCTCCGCGCTCTCTACAACACAGGCTGTGTCCGAAGACCTGCCAGTGCTGGTTACAACAACTTTTAGTAGTTGTTACAACTTTTAGAGCTCGAGTTGGGTCTAGAAGTAAAAAAAAAAGGCTCCCGTTGGGCAGGAAGGCTCCGCGCTCTCTACAACAC
The DNA here is from genome assembly GCF_055883805.1 of Amblyomma maculatum. NCBI lineage: Eukaryota > Metazoa > Arthropoda > Arachnida > Ixodida > Ixodidae > Amblyomma > Amblyomma maculatum. The sequence goes on along the minus strand of NC_139350.1, from coordinate 29,408,156 downwards.
CGGCTGTGTCCGAAGACCTGCCAGCGCTGGTTACAACAACTTTTATTAGTTGTTACAACTTTTAGAACTCGAGTTGGGTCCAGAAGTAAAAAAAAAAGGCTCCCGTTGGGCAGGAAGGCTCCGCGCTCTCTACAACACAGGCTGTGTCCGAAGACCTGCCAGCGCTGGTTACAACTTTTAGTAGTTCTTACAACTTTTAGAGCTCGAGTTGGGTCCAGAAGTAAAAAAAAAAGGCTCCCGTTGGGCAGGAAGGCTCCGCGCTCTCTACAACACAGGCTGTGTCCGAAGACCTGCCAGCGCTGGTTACAACAACTTTTAGTAGTTGTTACAACTTTTAGAGCTCGAGTTGGGTCCACAAGTAAAAAAAAAAAAGGCTCCCATTGGGCAGGAAGGCTCCGCGCTCTCTACAACACAGGCTGTGTCCGAAGACCTGCCAGCGCTGGTTACAACAACTTTTAGTAGTTGTTACAACTTTTAGAGCTCGAGTTGGGTCCAGAAGTAAAAAAAAAGGCTCCCGTTGGGCAGGAAGGCTCCGCGCTCTCTACAACACAGGCTGTGTCCGAAGACCTGCCAGCGCTGGTTACAACAACTTTTAGTAGTTGTCACAACTTTTAGAGCTCGAGTTGGGTCCAGAAGTAAAAAAAAAAAAGGCTCCCGTTGGGCAGAAAGGCTCCGCGCTCTCTACAACACAGGCTGTGTCCGAAGACCTGCCAGCGCTGGTTACAACAACTTTTAGTAGTTGTTACAACTTTTAGAGCTCGAGTTGGGTCCAGAAGTAAAAAAAAAGAAAAAAAAGCTCCCGTTGGGCAGGAAGGCTCCGCGCTCTCTACAACACAGGCTGTGTCCGAAGACCTGCCAGCGCTGGTTACAACAACTTTTAGTAGTTGTTACAACTTTTAGAGCTCGAGTTGGGTCCAGAAGTAAAAAAAAAAAAAGGCTCCCGTTGGGCAGGAAGGCTCCGCGCTCTCTACAACACAGGCTGTGTCCGAAGACCTGCCAGTGCTGGTTACAACAACTTTTAGTAGTTGTTACAACTTTTAGAGCTCGAGTTGGGTCCAGAAGTAAAAAAAAAAAAAAGGCTCCCGTTGGGCAGGAAGGCTCCACGCTCTCTACAACACAGGCTGTGTCCGAAGACCTGCCAGCGCTGGTTACAACAACTTTTAGTAGTTGTTACAACTTTTAGAGCTCGAGTTGGGTCCAGAAGTAAAAAAAAAAAAGGCTCCCGTTGGGCAGGAAGGCTCCGCGCTCTCTACAACACAGGCTGTGTCCGAAGACCTGCCAGCGCTGGTTACAACAACTTTTAGTAGTTGTTACAACTTTTAGAGCTCGAGTTGGGTCCAGAAGTAAAAAAAAGGCTCCCGTTGGGCAGGAAGGCTCCGCGCTCTCTACAACACAGGCTGTGTCCGAAGACCTGCCAGCGCTGGTTACAACAACTTTTAGTAGTTGTTACAACTTTTAGAGCTCGAGTTGGGTCCAGAAGTAAAAAAAAAAAAGGCTCCCGTTGGGCAGGAAGGCTCCGCGCTCTCTACAACACAGGCTGTGTCCGAAGACCTGCCAGCGCTGGTTACAACAACTTTTAGTAGTTACAACTTTTAGAGCTCGAGTTGGGTCCAGAAGTAAAAAAAAAAGGCTCCCGTTGGGCAGGAAGGCTCCGCGCTCTCTACAACACAGGCTGTGTCCGAAGACCTGCCAGCGCTGGTTACAACAACTTTTAGTAGTTGTTACAACTTTTAGAGCTCGAGTTGGGTCCAGAAGTAAAAAAAAAAGGCTCCCGTTGGGCAGGAAGGCTCCGCGCTCTCTACAACACAGGCTGTGTCCGAAGACCTGCCAGCGCTGGTTACAACAACTTTTAGTAGTTGTTACAACTTTTAGAGCTCGAGTTGGGTCCAGAAGTAAAAAAAAAAAGGCTCCCGTTGGGCAGGAAGGCTCCACGCTCTCTACAACACAGGCTGTGTCCGAAGACCTGCTAGCGCTGGTTACAACAACTTTTAGTAGTTGTTACAACTTTTAGAGCTCGAGTTGGGTCCAGAAGTAAAAAAAAAGAAAAAAAAGCTCCCGTTGGGCAGGAAGGCTCCGCGCTCTCTACAACACAGGCTGTGTCCGAAGACCTGCCAGCGCTGGTTACAACAACTTTTAGTAGTTGTTACAACTTTTAGAGCTCGAGTTGGGTCCAGAAGTAAAAAAAAAGAAAAAAAAGCTCCCGTTGGGCAGGAAGGCTCCGCGCTCTCTACAACACAGGCTGTGTCCGAAGACCTGCCAGCGCTGGTTACAACAACTTTTAGTAGTTGTTACAACTTTTAGAGCTCGAGTTGGGTCCAGAAGTAAAAAAAAAAAAAAGGCTCCCGTTGGGCAGGAAGGCTCCGCGCTCTCTACAACACAGGCTGTGTCCGAAGACCTGCCAGTGCTGGTTACAACAACTTTTAGTAGTTGTTACAACTTTTAGAGCTCGAGTTGGGTCCAGAAGTAAAAAAAAAGAAAAAAAAGCTCCCGTTGGGCAGGAAGGCTCCGCGCTCTCTACAACACAGGCTGTGTCCGAAGACCTGCCAGCGCTGGTTACAACAACTTTTAGTAGTTGTTACAACTTTTAGAGCTCGAGTTGGGTCCAGAAGTAAAAAAAAAAAGGCTCCCGTTGGGCAGGAAGGCTCCGCGCTCTCTACAACACAGGCTGTGTCCGAAGACCTGCCAGCGCTGGTTACAACAACTTTTAGTAGTTGTTACAACTTTTAGAGCTCGAGTTGGGTCCAGAAGTAAAAAAAAAAAAAAAAAGGCTCCCATTGGGCAGGAAGGCTCCGCGCTCTCTACAACACAGGCTTTGTCCGAAGACCTGCCAGCGCTGGTTACAACAACTTTTAGTAGTTGTTACAACTTTTAGAGCTCGAGTTGGGTCCAGAAGTAAAAAAAAGAAAAAAAAGCTCCCGTTGGGCAGGAAAGCTCCGCGCTCTCTACAACACAGGCTGTGTCCGAAGACCTGCCAGCGCTGGTTACAACAACTTTTAGTAGTTGTTACAACTTTTAGAGCTCGAGTTGGGTCCAGAAGTAAAAAAAAAAAAAGGCTCCCGTTGGGCAGGAAGGCTCCGCGCTCTCTACAACACAGGCTGTGTCCGAAGACCTGCCAGCGCTGGTTACAACAACTTTTAGTAGTTGTTACAACTTTTAGAGCTCGATTTGGGTCCAGAAGTAAAAAAAAAAAAAGGCTCCCGTTGGGCAGGAAGGCTCCGCGCTCTCTACAACACAGGCTGTGTCCGAAGACCTGCCAGCGCTGGTTACAACAACTTTTAGTTGTTGTTACAACTTTTAGAGCTCGAGTTGGGTCCAGAAGTAAAAAAAAAAAGGCTCCCGTTGGGCAGGAAGGCTCCGCGCTCTCTACAACACAGGCTGTGTCCGAAGACCTGCCAGTGCTGGTTACAACAACTTTTAGTAGTTGTTACAACTTTTAGAGCTCGAGTTGGGTCTAGAAGTAAAAAAAAAAGGCTCCCGTTGGGCAGGAAGGCTCCGCGCTCTCTACAACACCGGCTGTGTCCGAAGACCTGCCAGCGCTGGTTACAACAACTTTTATTAGTTGTTACAACTTTTAGAACTCGAGTTGGGTCCAGAAGTAAAAAAAAAAAGGCTCCCGTTGGGCAGGAAGGCTCCGCGCTCTCTACAACACAGGCTGTGTCCGAAGACCTGCCAGCGCTGGTTACAACTTTTAGTAGTTCTTACAACTTTTAGAGCTCGAGTTTGGTCCAGAAGTAAAAAAAAAAGGCTCCCGTTGGGCAGGAAGGCTCCGCGCTCTCTACAACACAGGCTGTGTCCGAAGACCTGCCAGCGCTGGTTACAACAACTTTTAGTAGTTGTTACAACTTTTAGAGCTCGAGTTGGGTCCACAAGTAAAAAAAAAAAGGCTCCCATTGGGCAGGAAGGCTCCGCGCTCTCTACAACACAGGCTGTGTCCGAAGACCTGCCAGCGCTGGTTACAACAACTTTTAGTAGTTGTTACAACTTTTAGAGCTCGAGTTGGGTCCAGAAGTAAAAAAAAAAGGCTCCCGTTGGGCAGGAAGGCTCCGCGCTCTCTACAACACAGGCTGTGTCCGAAGACCTGCCAGCGCTGGTTACAACAACTTTTAGTAGTTGTCACAACTTTTAGAGCTCGAGTTGGGTCCAGAAGTAAAAAAAAAGAAAAAAAAGCTCCCGTTGGGCAGGAAGGCTCCGCGCTCTCTACAACACAGGCTGTGTCCGAAGACCTGCCAGCGCTGGTTACAACAACTTTTAGTAGTTGTTACAACTTTTAGAGCTCGAGTTGGGTCCAGAAGTAAAAAAAAAGAAAAAAAAGCTCCCGTTGGGCAGGAAGGCTCCGCGCTCTCTACAACACAGGCTGTGTCCGAAGACCTGCCAGCGCTGGTTACAACAACTTTTAGTAGTTGTTACAACTTTTAGAGCTCGAGTTGGGTCCAGAAGTAAAAAAAAAAAAAGGCTCCCGTTGGGCAGGAAGGCTCCGCGCTCTCTACAACACAGGCTGTGTCCGAAGACCTGCCAGTGCTGGTTACAACAACTTTTAGTAGTTGTTACAACTTTTAGAGCTCGAGTTGGGTCCAGAAGTAAAAAAAAAGAAAAAAAAGCTCCCGTTGGGCAGGAAGGCTCCGCGCTCTCTACAACACAGGCTGTGTCCGAAGACCTGCCAGCGCTGGTTACAACAACTTTTAGTAGTTGTTACAACTTTTAGAGCTCGAGTTGGGTCCAGAAGTAAAAAAAAAAGGCTCCCGTTGGGCAGGAAGGCTCCGCGCTCTCTACAACACAGGCTGTGTCCGAAGACCTGCCAGCGCTGGTTACAACAACTTTTAGTAGTTGTTACAACTTTTAGAGCTCGAGTTGGGTCCAGAAGTAAAAAAAAAAAAAAAAAAGGCTCCCATTGGGCAGGAAGGCTCCGCGCTCTCTACAACACAGGCTTTGTCCGAAGACCTGCCAGCGCTGGTTACAACAACTTTTAGTAGTTGTTACAACTTTTAGAGCTCGAGTTGGGTCCAGAAGTAAAAAAAAGAAAAAAAAGCTCCCGTTGGGCAGGAAAGCTCCGCGCTCTCTACAACACAGGCTGTGTCCGAAGACCTGCCAGCGCTGGTTACAACAACTTTTAGTAGTTGTTACAACTTTTAGAGCTCGAGTTGGGTCCAGAAGTAAAAAAAAAAAAAGGCTCCCGTTGGGCAGGAAGGCTCCGCGCTCTCTACAACACAGGCTGTGTCCGAAGACCTGCCAGCGCTGGTTACAACAACTTTTAGTAGTTGTTACAACTTTTAGAGCTCGATTTGGGTCCAGAAGTAAAAAAAAAAAAAAGGCTCCCGTTGGGCAGGAAGGCTCCGCGCTCTCTACAACACAGGCTGTGTCCGAAGACCTGCCAGCGCTGGTTACAACAACTTTTAGTTGTTGTTACAACTTTTAGAGCTCGAGTTGGGTCCAGAAGTAAAAAAAAAAAGGCTCCCGTTGGGCAGGAAGGCTCCGCGCTCTCTACAACACAGGCTGTGTCCGAAGACCTGCCAGTGCTGGTTACAACAACTTTTAGTAGTTGTTACAACTTTTAGAGCTCGAGTTGGGTCTAGAAGTAAAAAAAAAAGGCTCCCGTTGGGCAGGAAGGCTCCGCGCTCTCTACAACACCGGCTGTGTCCGAAGACCTGCCAGCGCTGGTTACAACAACTTTTATTAGTTGTTACAACTTTTAGAACTCGAGTTGGGTCCAGAAGTAAAAAAAAAAAGGCTCCCGTTGGGCAGGAAGGCTCCGCGCTCTCTACAACACAGGCTGTGTCCGAAGACCTGCCAGCGCTGGTTACAACTTTTAGTAGTTCTTACAACTTTTAGAGCTCGAGTTTGGTCCAGAAGTAAAAAAAAAAAGCTCCCGTTGGGCAGGAAGGCTCCGCGCTCTCTACAACACAGGCTGTGTCCGAAGACCTGCCAGCGCTGGTTACAACAACTTTTAGTAGTTGTTACAACTTTTAGAGCTCGAGTTGGGTCCACAAGTAAAAAAAAAAGGCTCCCATTGGGCAGGAAGGCTCCGCGCTCTCTACAACACAGGCTGTGTCCGAAGACCTGCCAGCGCTGGTTACAACAACTTTTAGTAGTTGTTACAACTTTTAGAGCTCGAGTTGGGTCCAGAAGTAAAAAAAAAAGGCTCCCGTTGGGCAGGAAGGCTCCGCGCTCTCTACAACACAGGCTGTGTCCGAAGACCTGCCAGCGCTGGTTACAACAACTTTTAGTAGTTGTCACAACTTTTAGAGCTCGAGTTGGGTCCAGAAGTAAAAAAAAAAAAGGCTCCCGTTGGGCAGAAAGGCTCCGCGCTCTCTACAACACAGGCTGTGTCCGAAGACCTGCCAGCGCTGGTTACAACAACTTTTAGTAGTTGTTACAACTTTTAGAGCTCGAGTTGGGTCCAGAAGTAAAAAAAAAGAAAAAAAAGCTCCCGTTGGGCAGGAAGGCTCCGCGCTCTCTACAACACAGGCTGTGTCCGAAGACCTGCCAGCGCTGGTTACAACAACTTTTAGTAGTTGTTACAACTTTTAGAGCTCGAGTTGGGTCCAGAAGTAAAAAAAAAAAAAAGGCTCCCGTTGGGCAGGAAGGCTCCGCGCTCTCTACAACACAGGCTGTGTCCGAAGACCTGCCAGCGCTCGTTACAACAACTTTTAGTAGTTGTTACAACTTTTAGAGCTCGAGTTGGGTCCAGAAGTAAAAAAAAAAAAAAAGGCTCCCGTTGGGCAGGAAGGCTCCGCGCTCTCTACAACACAGGCTGTGTCCGAAGACCTGCCAGCGCTGGTTACAACAACTTTTAGTAGTTGTTACAACTTTTAGAGCTCGAGTTGGGTCCAGAAGTAAAAAAAAAAAAGGCTCCCGTTGGGCAGGAAGGCTCCGCGCTCTCTACAACACAGGCTGTGTCCGAAGACCTGCCAGCGCTGGTTACAACAACTTTTAGTAGTTGTTACAACTTTTAGAGCTCGATTTGGGTCCAGAAGTAAAAAAAAAAAAGGCTCCCGTTGGGCAGGAAGGCTCCGCGCTCTCTACAACACAGGCTGTGTCCGAAGACCTGCCAGCGCTGGTTACAACAACTTTTAGTTGTTGTTACAACTTTTAGAGCTCGAGTTGGGTCCAGAAGTAAAAAAAAAAAGGCTCCCGTTGGGCAGGAAGGCTCCGCGCTCTCTACAACACAGGCTGTGTCCGAAGACCTGCCAGTGCTGGTTACAACAACTTTTAGTAGTTGTTACAACTTTTAGAGCTCGAGTTGGGTCTAGAAGTAAAAAAAAAAGGCTCCCGTTGGGCAGGAAGGCTCCGCGCTCTCTACAACACAGGCTGTGTCCGAAGACCTGCCAGCGCTGGTTACAACTTTTAGTAGTTCTTACAACTTTTAGAGCTCGAGTTGGGTCCAGAAGTAAAAAAAAAAGGCTCCCGTTGGGCAGGAAGGCTCCGCGCTCTCTACAACACAGGCTGTGTCCGAAGACCTGCCAGCGCTGGTTACAACAACTTTTAGTAGTTGTTACAACTTTTAGAGCTCGAGTTGGGTCCACAAGTAAAAAAAAAAAGGCTCCCATTGGGCAGGAAGGCTCCGCGCTCTCTACAACACAGGCTGTGTCCGAAGACCTGCCAGCGCTGGTTACAACAACTTTTAGTAGTTGTTACAACTTTTAGAGCTCGAGTTGGGTCCAGAAGTAAAAAAAAAGGCTCCCGTTGGGCAGGAAGGCTCCGCGCTCTCTACAACACAGGCTGTGTCCGAAGACCTGCCAGCGCTGGTTACAACAACTTTTAGTAGTTGTCACAACTTTTAGAGCTCGAGTTGGGTCCAGAAGTAAAAAAAAAAAAGGCTCCCGTTGGGCAGAAAGGCTCCGCGCTCTCTACAACACAGGCTGTGTCCGAAGACCTGCCAGCGCTGGTTACAACAACTTTTAGTAGTTGTTACAACTTTTAGAGCTCGAGTTGGGTCCAGAAGTAAAAAAAAAGAAAAAAAAGCTCCCGTTGGGCAGGAAGGCTCCGCGCTCTCTACAACACAGGCTGTGTCCGAAGACCTGCCAGCGCTGGTTACAACAACTTTTAGTAGTTGTTACAACTTTTAGAGCTCGAGTTGGGTCCAGAAGTAAAAAAAAAAAAAGGCTCCCGTTGGGCAGGAAGGCTCCGCGCTCTCTACAACACAGGCTGTGTCCGAAGACCTGCCAGTGCTGGTTACAACAACTTTTAGTAGTTGTTACAACTTTTAGAGCTCGAGTTGGGTCCAGAAGTAAAAAAAAAAAAAGGCTCCCGTTGGGCAGGAAGGCTCCGCGCTCTCTACAACACAGGCTGTGTCCGAAGACCTGCCAGCGCTGGTTACAACAACTTTTAGTAGTTGTTACAACTTTTAGAGCTCGAGTTGGGTCCAGAAGTAAAAAAAAAAAAGGCTTCCGTTGGGCAGGAAGGCTCCGCGCTCTCTACAACACAGGCTGTGTCCGAAGACCTGCCAGCGCTGGTTACAACAACTTTTAGTAGTTGTTACAACTTTTAGAGCTCGAGTTGGGTCCAGAAGTAAAAAAAAGGCTCCCGTTGGGCAGGAAGGCTCCGCGCTCTCTACAACACAGGCTGTGTCCGAAGACCTGCCAGCGCTGGTTACAACAACTTTTAGTAGTTGTTACAACTTTTAGAGCTCGAGTTGGGTCCAGAAGTAAAAAAAAAAAAAGGCTCCCGTTGGGCAGGAAGGCTCCGCGCTCTCTACAACACAGGCTGTGTCCGAAGACCTGCCAGCGCTGGTTACAACAACTTTTAGTAGTTACAACTTTTAGAGCTCGAGTTGGGTCCAGAAGTAAAAAAAAAAGGCTCCCGTTGGGCAGGAAGGCTCCGCGCTCTCTACAACACAGGCTGTGTCCGAAGACCTGCCAGCGCTGGTTACAACAACTTTTAGTAGTTGTTACAACTTTTAGAGCTCGAGTTGGGTCCAGAAGTAAAAAAAAAAAGGCTCCCGTTCGGCAGGAAGGCTCCGCGCTCTCTACAACACAGGCTGTGTCCGAAGACCTGCCAGCGCTGGTTACAACAACTTTTAGTAGTTGTTACAACTTTTAGAGCTCGAGTTGGGTCCAGAAGTAAAAAAAAAAGGCTCCCGTTGGGCAGGAAGGCTCCACGCTCTCTACAACACAGGCTGTGTCCGAAGACCTGCTAGCGCTGGTTACAACAACTTTTAGTAGTTGTTACAACTTTTAGAGCTCGAGTTGGGTCCAGAAGTAAAAAAAAAGAAAAAAAAGCTCCCGTTGGGCAGGAAGGCTCCGCGCTCTCTACAACACAGGCTGTGTCCGAAGACCTGCCAGCGCTGGTTACAACAACTTTTAGTAGTTGTTACAACTTTTAGAGCTCGAGTTGGGTCCAGAAGTAAAAAAAAAGAAAAAAAAGCTCCCGTTGGGCAGGAAGGCTCCGCGCTCTCTACAACACAGGCTGTGTCCGAAGACCTGCCAGCGCTGGTTACAACAACTTTTAGTAGTTGTTACAACTTTTAGAGCTCGAGTTGGGTCCAGAAGTAAAAAAAAAAAAGGCTCCCGTTGGGCAGGAAGGCTCCGCGCTCTCTACAACACAGGCTGTGTCCGAAGACCTGCCAGTGCTGGTTACAACAACTTTTAGTAGTTGTTACAACTTTTAGAGCTCGAGTTGGGTCCAGAAGTAAAAAAAAAGAAAAAAAAGCTCCCGTTGGGCAGGAAGGCTCCGCGCTCTCTACAACACAGGCTGTGTCCGAAGACCTGCCAGCGCTGGTTACAACAACTTTTAGTAGTTGTTACAACTTTTAGAGCTCGAGTTGGGTCCAGAAGTAAAAAAAAAAAGGCTCCCGTTGGGCAGGAAGGCTCCGCGCTCTCTACAACACAGGCTGTGTCCGAAGACCTGCCAGCGCTGGTTACAACAACTTTTAGTAGTTGTTACAACTTTTAGAGCTCGAGTTGGGTCCAGAAGTAAAAAAAAGGCTCCCGTTGGGCAGGAAGGCTCCGCGCTCTCTACAACACAGGCTGTGTCCGAAGACCTGCCAGCGCTGGTTACAACAACTTTTAGTAGTTGTTACAACTTTTAGAGCTCGAGTTGGGTCCAGAAGTAAAAAAAAAAAAAGGCTCCCGTTGGGCAGGAAGGCTCCGCGCTCTCTACAACACAGGCTGTGTCCGAAGACCTGCCAGCGCTGGTTACAACAACTTTTAGTAGTTACAACTTTTAGAGCTCGAGTTGGGTCCAGAAGTAAAAAAAAAAGGCTCCCGTTGGGCAGGAAGGCTCCGCGCTCTCTACAACACAGGCTGTGTCCGAAGACCTGCCAGCGCTGGTTACAACAACTTTTAGTAGTTGTTACAACTTTTAGAGCTCGAGTTGGGTCCAGAAGTAAAAAAAAAAAGGCTCCCGTTCGGCAGGAAGGCTCCGCGCTCTCTACAACACAGGCTGTGTCCGAAGACCTGCCAGCGCTGGTTACAACAACTTTTAGTAGTTGTTACAACTTTTAGAGCTCGAGTTGGGTCCAGAAGTAAAAAAAAAAGGCTCCCGTTGGGCAGGAAGGCTCCACGCTCTCTACAACACAGGCTGTGTCCGAAGACCTGCTAGCGCTGGTTACAACAACTTTTAGTAGTTGTTACAACTTTTAGAGCTCGAGTTGGGTCCAGAAGTAAAAAAAAAGAAAAAAAAGCTCCCGTTGGGCAGGAAGGCTCCGCGCTCTCTACAACACAGGCTGTGTCCGAAGACCTGCCAGCGCTGGTTACAACAACTTTTAGTAGTTGTTACAACTTTTAGAGCTCGAGTTGGGTCCAGAAGTAAAAAAAAAGAAAAAAAAGCTCCCGTTGGGCAGGAAGGCTCCGCGCTCTCTACAACACAGGCTGTGTCCGAAGACCTGCCAGCGCTGGTTACAACAACTTTTAGTAGTTGTTACAACTTTTAGAGCTCGAGTTGGGTCCAGAAGTAAAAAAAAAAAAGGCTCCCGTTGGGCAGGAAGGCTCCGCGCTCTCTACAACACAGGCTGTGTCCGAAGACCTGCCAGTGCTGGTTACAACAACTTTTAGTAGTTGTTACAACTTTTAGAGCTCGAGTTGGGTCCAGAAGTAAAAAAAAAGAAAAAAAAGCTCCCGTTGGGCAGGAAGGCTCCGCGCTCTCTACAACACAGGCTGTGTCCGAAGACCTGCCAGCGCTGGTTACAACAACTTTTAGTAGTTGTTACAACTTTTAGAGCTCGAGTTGGGTCCAGAAGTAAAAAAAAAAAGGCTCCCGTTGGGCAGGAAGGCTCCGCGCTCTCTACAACACAGGCTGTGTCCGAAGACCTGCCAGCGCTGGTTACAACAACTTTTAGTAGTTGTTACAACTTTTAGAGCTCGAGTTGGGTCCAGAAGTAAAAAAAAAAAAAAAAGGCTCCCATTGGGCAGGAAGGCTCCGCGCTCTCTACAACACAGGCTTTGTCCGAAGACCTGCCAGCGCTGGTTACAACAACTTTTAGTAGTTGTTACAACTTTTATAGCTCGAGTTGGGTCCAGAAGTAAAAAAAAGAAAAAAAAGCTCCCGTTGGGCAGGAAAGCTCCGCGCTCTCTACAACACAGGCTGTGTCCGAAGACCTGCCAGCGCTGGTTACAACAACTTTTAGTAGTTGTTACAACTTTTAGAGCTCGAGTTGGGTCCAGAAGTAAAAAAAAAAAAGGCTCCCGTTGGGCAGGAAGGCTCCGCGCTCTCTACAACACAGGCTGTGTCCGAAGACCTGCCAGCGCTGGTTACAACAACTTTTAGTAGTTGTTACAACTTTTAGAGCTCGATTTGGGTCCAGAAGTAAAAAAAAAAAAGGCTCCCGTTGGGCAGGAAGGCACCGCGCTCTCTACAACACAGGCTGTGTCCGAAGACCTGCCAGCGCTGGTTACAACAACTTTTAGTTGTTGTTACAACTTTTAGAGCTCGAGTTGGGTCCAGAAGTAAAAAAAAAAAGGCTCCCGTTGGGCAGGAAGGCTCCGCGCTCTCTACAACACAGGCTGTGTCCGAAGACCTGCCAGTGCTGGTTACAACAACTTTTAGTAGTTGTTACAACTTTTAGAGCTCGAGTTGGGTCTAGAAGTAAAAAAAAAGGCTCCCGTTGGGCAGGAAGGCTCCGCGCTCTCTACAACACCGGCTGTGTCCGAAGACCTGCCAGCGCTGGTTACAACAACTTTTATTAGTTGTTACAACTTTTAGAACTCGAGTTGGGTCCAGAAGTAAAAAAAAAAAGGCTCCCGTTGGGCAGGAAGGCTCCGCGCTCTCTACAACACAGGCTGTGTCCGAAGACCTGCCAGCGCTGGTTACAACTTTTAGTAGTTCTTACAACTTTTAGAGCTCGAGTTGGGTCCACAAGTAAAAAAAAAAAAGGCTCCCATTGGGCAGGAAGGCTCCGCGCTCTCTACAACACAGGCTGTGTCCGAAGACCTGCCAGCGCTGGTTACAACAACTTTTAGTAGTTGTTACAACTTTTAGAGCTCGAGTTGGGTCCAGAAGTAAAAAAAAAAGGCTCCCGTTGGGCAGGAAGGCTCCGCGCTCTCTACAACACAGGCTGTGTCCGAAGACCTGCCAGCGCTGGTTACAACAACTTTTAGTAGTTGTCACAACTTTTAGAGCTCGAGTTGGGTCCAGAAGTAAAAAAAAAAAAGGCTCCCGTTGGGCAGAAAGGCTCCGCGCTCTCTACAACACAGGCTGTGTCCGAAGACCTGCCAGCGCTGGTTACAACAACTTTTAGTAGTTGTTACAACTTTTAGAGCTCGAGTTGGGTCCAGAAGTAAAAAAAAAGAAAAAAAAGCTCCCGTTGGGCAGGAAGGCTCCGCGCTCTCTACAACACAGGCTGTGTCCGAAGACCTGCCAGCGCTGGTTACAACAACTTTTAGTAGTTGTTACAACTTTTAGAGCTCGAGTTGGGTCCAGAAGTAAAAAAAAAAAAAGGCTCCCGTTGGGCAGGAAGGCTCCGCGCTCTCTACAACACAGGCTGTGTCCGAAGACCTGCCAGCGCTCGTTACAACAACTTTTAGTAGTTGTTACAACTTTTAGAGCTCGAGTTGGGTCTAGAAGTAAAAAAAAAAAAAAAAGGCTCCTGTTGGGCAGGAAGGCTCCGCGCTCTCTACAACACAGGCTGTGTCCGAAGACCTGCCAGCGCTGGTTACAACAACTTTTAGTAGTTGTTACAACTTTTAGAGCTCGTGTTGGGTCCAGAAGTAAAAAAAAAAAAAGGCTCCCGTTGGGCAGGAAGGCTGCGCGCTCTCTACAACACAGGCTGTGTCCGAAGACCTGCCAGCGCTGGTTACAACAACTTTTAGTAGTTGTTACAACTTTTAGAGCTCGAGTTGGGTCCAGAAGTAAAAAAAAAAAAGGCTCCCGTTGGGCAGGAAGGCTCCGCGCTCTCTACAACACAGGCTGTGTCCGAAGACCTGCCAGCGCTGGTTACAACAACTTTTAGTAGTTGTTACAACTTTTAGAGCTCGAGTTGGGTCCAGAAGTAAAAAAAAGGCTCCCGTTGGGCAGGAAGGCTCCGCGCTCTCTGCAACACAGGCTGTGTCCGAAGACCTGCCAGCGCTGGTTACAACAACTTTTAGTAGTTACAACTTTCAGAGCTCGAGTTGCGTCCAGAAGTAAAAAAAAAAGGCTCCCGTTGGGCAGGAAGGCTCCGCGCTCTCTACAACACAGGCTGTGTCCGAAGACCTGCCAGCGCTGGTTACAACAACTTTTAGTAGTTGTTACAACTTTTAGAGCTCGAGTTCGGTCCAGAAGTAAAAAAAAGGCTCCCGTTGGGCAGGAAGGCTCCGCGATCTCTACAACGCAGGCTGTGTCCGAAGACCTGCCAGCGCTGGTTACAACTTTTAGTAGTTGTTACAACTTTTAGAGCTCGAGTTGGGTCCAGAAGTAAAAAAAAAAAAAGGCTCCCGTTGGGCAGGAAGGCTCCGCGCTCTCTACAACACAGGCTGTGTCCGAAGACCTGCCAGCGCTGGTTACAACTTTTAGTAGTTGTTACAACTTTTTGAGCTCGAGTTGGGTCCAGAAGTAAAAAAAAAAAGAAAAAAAAGCTCCCGTTGGGCAGGAAGGCTCCGCGCTCTCTACAACACAGGCTGTGTCCGAAGACCTGCCAGCGCTGGTTACAACAACTTTTAGTAGTTGTTACAACTTTTAGAGCTCGAGTTGGGTCCAGAAGTAAAAAAAAAGAAAAAAAGCTCCCGTTGGGCAGGAAGGCTCCGCGCTCTCTACAACACAGGCTGTGTCCGAAGACCTGCCAGCACTGGTTACAACAACTTTTAGTTGTTGTTACAACTTTTAGAGCTCGAGTTGGGTCCAGAAGTAAAAAAAAAAAGGCTCCCGTTGGGCAGGAAGGCTCCGCGCTCTCTACAACACAGGCTGTGTCCGAAGACCTGCCAGTGCTGGTTACAACTTTTAGTAGTTCTTACAACTTTTAGAGCTCGAGTTTGGTCCAGAAGTAAAAAAAAAAGGCTCCCGTTGGGCAGGAAGGCTCCGCGCTCTCTACAACACAGGCTGTGTCCGAAGACCTGCCAGCGCTGGTTACAACTTTTAGTAGTTCTTACAACTTTTAGAGCTCGAGTTTGGTCCAGAAGTAAAAAAAAAAGGCTCCCGTTGGGCAGGAAGGCTCCGCGCTCTCTACAACACAGGCTGTGTCCGAAGACCTGCCAGCGCTGGTTACAACAACTTTTAGTAGTTGTTACAACTTTTAGAGCTCGAGTTGGGTCCACAAGTAAAAAAAAAAAAGGCTCCCATTGGGCAGGAAGGCTCCGCGCTCTCTACAACACAGGCTGTGTCCGAAGACCTGCCAGCGCTGGTTACAACAACTTTTAGTAGTTGTTACAACTTTTAGAGCTCGAGTTGGGTGCAGAAGTAAAAAAAAAAGGCTCCCGTTGGGCAGGAAGGCTCCGCGCTCTCTACAACACAGGCTGTGTCCGAAGACCTGCCAGCGCTGGTTACAACAACTTTTAGTAGTTGTGACAACTTTTAGAGCTCGAGTTGGGTCCAGAAGTAAAAAAAAAAAAGGCTCCCGTTGGGCAGAAAGGCTCCGCGCTCTCTACAACACAGGCTGTGTCCGAAGACCTGCCAGCGCTGGTTACAACAACTTTTAGTAGTTGTTACAACTTTTAGAGCTCGAGTTGGGTCCAGAAGTAAAAAAAAAGAAAAAAAAGCTCCCGTTGGGCAGGAAGGCTCCGCGCTCTCTACAACACAGGCTGTGTCCGAAGACCTGCCAGCGCTGGTTACAACAACTTTTAGTAGTTGTTACAACTTTTAGAGCTCGAGTTGGGTCCAGAAGTAAAAAAAAAAAAAGGCTCCCGTTGGGCAGGAAGGCTCCGCGCTCTCTACAACACAGGCTGTGTCCGAAGACCTGCCAGCGCTCGTTACAACAACTTTTAGTAGTTGTTACAACTTTTAGAGCTCGAGTTGGGTCCAGAAGTAAAAAAAAAAAAAAAGGCTCCCGTTGGGCAGGAAGGCTCCGCGCTCTCTACAACACAGGCTGTGTCCGAAGACCTGCCAGCGCTGGTTACAACAACTTTTAGTAGTTGTTACAACTTTTAGAGCTCGTGTTGGGTCCAGAAGTAAAAAAAAAAAAAGGCTCCCGTTGGGCAGGAAGGCTCCGCGCTCTCTACAACACAGGCTGTGTCCGAAGACCTGCCAGCGCTGGTTACAACAACTTTTAGTAGTTGTTACAACTTTTAGAGCTCGAGTTGGGTCCAGAAGTAAAAAAAAAAAAGGCTCCCGTTGGGCAGGAAGGCTCCGCGCTCTCTACAACACAGGCTGTGTCCGAAGACCTGCCAGCGCTGGTTACAACAACTTTTAGTAGTTGTTACAACTTTTAGAGCTCGAGTTGGGTCCAGAAGTAAAAAAAAGGCTCCCGTTGGGCAGGAAGGCTCCGCGCTCTCTGCAACACAGGCTGTGTCCGAAGACCTGCCAGCGCTGGTTACAACAACTTTTAGTAGTTGTTACAACTTTTAGAGCTCGAGTTGGGTCCAGAAGTAAAAAAAAAAAAGGCTCCCGTTGGGCAGGAAGGCTCCGCGCTCTCTACAACACAGGCTGTGTCCGAAGACCTGCCAGCGCTGGTTACAACAACTTTTAGTAGTTGTTACAACTTTTAGAGCTCGAGTTGGGTCCAGAAGTAAAAAAAAAAAAAAAAAAGGCTCCCATTGGGCAGGAAGGCTCCGCGCTCTCTACAACACAGGCTTTGTCCGAAGACCTGCCAGCGCTGGTTACAACAACTTTTAGTAGTTGTTACAACTTTTAGAGCTCGAGTTGGGTCCAGAAGTAAAAAAAAGAAAAAAAAGCTCCCGTTGGGCAGGAAAGCTCCGCGCTCTCTACAACACAGGCTGTGTCCGAAGACCTGCCAGCGCTGGTTACAACAACTTTTAGTAGTTGTTACAACTTTTAGAGCTCGAGTTGGGTCCAGAAGTAAAAAAAAAAAAAGGCTCCCGTTGGGCAGGAAGGCTCCGCGCTCTCTACAACACAGGCTGTGTCCGAAGACCTGCCAGCGCTGGTTACAACAACTTTTAGTAGTTGTTACAACTTTTAGAGCTCGATTTGGGTCCAGAAGTAAAAAAAAAAAGGCTCCCGTTGGGCAGGAAGGCTCCGCGCTCTCTACAACACAGGCTGTGTCCGAAGACCTGCCAGCGCTGGTTACAACAACTTTTAGTTGTTGTTACAACTTTTAGAGCTCGAGTTGGGTCCAGAAGTAAAAAAAAAAAGGCTCCCGTTGGGCAGGAAGGCTCCGCGCTCTCTACAACACAGGCTGTGTCCGAAGACCTGCCAGTGCTGGTTACAACAACTTTTAGTAGTTGTTACAACTTTTAGAGCTCGAGTTGGGTCTAGAAGTAAAAAAAAAAGGCTCCCGTTGGGCAGGAAGGCTCCGCGCTCTCTACAACACCGGCTGTGTCCGAAGACCTGCCAGCGCTGGTTACAACAACTTTTATTAGTTGTTACAACTTTTAGAACTCGAGTTGGGTCCAGAAGTAAAAAAAAAAAGGCTCCCGTTGGGCAGGAAGGCTCCGCGCTCTCTACAACACAGGCTGTGTCCGAAGACCTGCCAGCGCTGGTTACAACTTTTAGTAGTTCTTACAACTTTTAGAGCTCGAGTTTGGTCCAGAAGTAAAAAAAAAAGGCTCCCGTTGGGCAGGAAGGCTCCGCGCTCTCTACAACACAGGCTGTGTCCGAAGACCTGCCAGCGCTGGTTACAACAACTTTTAGTAGTTGTTACAACTTTTAGAGCTCGAGTTGGGTCCACAAGTAAAAAAAAAAAGGCTCCCATTGGGCAGGAAGGCTCCGCGCTCTCTACAACACAGGCTGTGTCCGAAGACCTGCCAGCGCTGGTTACAACAACTTTTAGTAGTTGTTACAACTTTTAGAGCTCGAGTTGGGTCCAGAAGTAAAAAAAAAAGGCTCCCGTTGGGCAGGAAGGCTCCGCGCTCTCTACAACACAGGCTGTGTCCGAAGACCTGCCAGCGCTGGTTACAACAACTTTTAGTAGTTGTCACAACTTTTAGAGCTCGAGTTGGGTCCAGAAGTAAAAAAAAAAAAGGCTCCCGTTGGGCAGAAAGGCTCCGCGCTCTCTACAACACAGGCTGTGTCCGAAGACCTGCCAGCGCTGGTTACAACAACTTTTAGTAGTTGTTACAACTTTTAGAGCTCGAGTTGGGTCCAGAAGTAAAAAAAAAGAAAAAAAAGCTCCCGTTGGGCAGGAAGGCTCCGCGCTCTCTACAACACAGGCTGTGTCCGAAGACCTGGCAGCGCTGGTTACAACAACTTTTAGTAGTTGTTACAACTTTTAGAGCTCGAGTTGGGTCCAGAAGTAAAAAAAAAAAAAAGGCTCCCGTTGGGCAGGAAGGCTCCGCGCTCTCTACAACACAGGCTGTGTCCGAAGACCTGCCAGCGCTCGTTACAACAACTTTTAGTAGTTGTTACAACTTTTAGAGCTCGAGTTGGGTCCAGAAGTAAAAAAAAAAAAAAGGCTCCCGTTGGGCAGGAAGGCTCCGCGCTCTCTACAACACAGGCTGTGTCCGAAGACCTGCCAGCGCTGGTTACAACAACTTTTAGTAGTTGTTACAACTTTTAGAGCTCGAGTTGGGTCCAGAAGTAAAAAAAAAAAAGGCTCCCGTTGGGCAGGAAGGCTCCGCGCTCTCTACAACACAGGCTGTGTCCGAAGACCTGCCAGCGCTGGTTACAACTTTTAGTAGTTGTTACAACTTTTAGAGCTCGATTTGGGTCCAGAAGTAAAAAAAAAAAAAGGCTCCCGTTGGGCAGGAAGGCTCCGCGCTCTCTACAACACAGGCTGTGTCCGAAGACCTGCCAGCGCTGGTTACAACAACTTTTAGTTGTTGTTACAACTTTTAGAGCTCGAGTTGGGTCCAGAAGTAAAAAAAAAAGGCTCCCGTTGGGCAGGAAGGCTCCGCGCTCTCTACAACACAGGCTGTGTCCGAAGACCTGCCAGTGCTGGTTACAACAACTTTTAGTAGTTGTTACAACTTTTAGAGCTCGAGTTGGGTCTAGAAGTAAAAAAAAAAGGCTCCCGTTGGGCAGGAAGGCTCCGCGCTCTCTACAACACCGGCTGTGTCCGAAGACCTGCCAGCGCTGGTTACAACAACTTTTATTAGTTTTTACAACTTTTAGAACTCGAGTTGGGTCCAGAAGTAAAAAAAAAAAGGCTCCCGTTGGGCAGGAAGGCTCCGCGCTCTCTACAACACAGGCTGTGTCCGAAGACCTGCCAGCGCTGGTTACAACTTTTAGTAGTTCTTACAACTTTTAGAGCTCGAGTTGGGTCCAGAAGTAAAAAAAAAAAGGCTCCCGTTGGGCAGGAAGGCTCCGCGCTCTCTACAACACAGGCTGTGTCCGAAGACCTGCCAGCGCTGGTTACAACAACTTTTAGTAGTTGTTACAACTTTTAGAGCTCGAGTTGGGTCCACAAGTAAAAAAAAAAAGGCTCCCATTGGGCAGGAAGGCTCCGCGCTCTCTACAACACAGGCTGTGTCCGAAGACCTGCCAGCGCTGGTTACAACAACTTTTAGTAGTTGTTACAACTTTTAGAGCTCGAGTTGGGTCCAGAAGTAAAAAAAAAGGCTCCCGTTGGGCAGGAAGGCTCCGCACTCTCTACAACACAGGCTGTGTCCGAAGACCTGCCAGCGCTGGTTACAACAACTTTTAGTAGTTGTCACAACTTTTAGAGCTCGAGTTGGGTCCAGAAGTAAAAAAAAAAAAGGCTCCCGTTGGGCAGAAAGGCTCCGCGCTCTCTACAACACAGGCTGTGTCCGAAGACCTGCCAGCGCTGGTTACAACAACTTTTAGTAGTTGTTACAACTTTTAGAGCTCGAGTTGGGTCCAGAAGTAAAAAAAAAGAAAAAAAAGCTCCCGTTGGGCAGGAAGGCTCCGCGCTCTCTACAACACAGGCTGTGTCCGAAGACCTGCCAGCGCTGGTTACAACAACTTTTAGTAGTTGTTACAACTTTTAGAGCTCGAGTTGGGTCCAGAAGTAAAAAAAAAAAAAGGCTCCCGTTGGGCAGGAAGGCTCCGCGCTCTCTACAACACAGGCTGTGTCCGAAGACCTGCCAGTGCTGGTTACAACAACTTTTAGTAGTTGTTACAACTTTTAGAGCTCGAGTTGGGTCCAGAAGTAAAAAAAAAAAAAGGCTCCCGTTGGGCAGGAAGGCTCCGCGCTCTCTACAACACAGGCTGTGTCCGAAGACCTGCCAGCGCTGGTTACAACAACTTTTAGTAGTTGTTACAACTTTTAGAGCTCGAGTTGGGTCCAGAAGTAAAAAAAAAAAAGGCTCCCGTTGGGCAGGAAGGCTCCGCGCTCTCTACAACACAGGCTGTGTCCGAAGACCTGCCAGCGCTGGTTACAACAACTTTTAGTAGTTGTTACAACTTTTAGAGCTCGAGTTGGGTCCAGAAGTAAAAAAAAGGCTCCCGTTGGGCAGGAAGGCTCCGCGCTCTCTACAACACAGGCTGTGTCCGAAGACCTGCCAGCGCTGGTTACAACAACTTTTAGTAGTTGTTACAACTTTTAGAGCTCGAGTTGGGTCCAGAAGTAAAAAAAAAAAAAGGCTCCCGTTGGGCAGGAAGGCTCCGCGCTCTCTACAACACAGGCTGTGTCCGAAGACCTGCCAGCGCTGGTTACAACAACTTTTAGTAGTTACAACTTTTAGAGCTCGAGTTGGGTCCAGAAGTAAAAAAAAAAGGCTCCCGTTGGGCAGGAAGGCTCCGCGCTCTCTACAACACAGGCTGTGTCCGAAGACCTGCCAGCGCTGGTTACAACAACTTTTAGTAGTTGTTACAACTTTTAGAGCTCGAGTTGGGTCCAGAAGTAAAAAAAAAAAGGCTCCCGTTGGGCAGGAAGGCTCCGCGCTCTCTACAACACAGGCTGTGTCCGAAGACCTGCCAGCGCTGGTTACAACAACTTTTAGTAGTTGTTACAACTTTTAGAGCTCGAGTTGGGTCCAGAAGTAAAAAAAAAAGGCTCCCGTTGGGCAGGAAGGCTCCACACTCTCTACAACACAGGCTGTGTCCGAAGACCTGCTAGCGCTGGTTACAACAACTTTTAGTAGTTGTTACAACTTTTAGAGCTCGAGTTGGGTCCAGAAGTAAAAAAAAAGAAAAAAAAGCTCCCGTTGGGCAGGAAGGCTCCGCGCTCTCTACAACACAGGCTGTGTCCGAAGACCTGCCAGCGCTGGTTACAACAACTTTTAGTAGTTGTTACAACTTTTAGAGCTCGAGTTGGGTCCAGAAGTAAAAAAAAAGAAAAAAAAGCTCCCGTTGGGCAGGAAGGCTCCGCGCTCTCTACAACACAGGCTGTGTCCGAAGACCTGCCAGCGCTGGTTACAACAACTTTTAGTAGTTGTTACAACTTTTAGAGCTCGAGTTGGGTCCAGAAGTAAAAAAAAAAAAAAGGCTCCCGTTGGGCAGGAAGGCTCCGCGCTCTCTACAACACAGGCTGTGTCCGAAGACCTGCCAGTGCTGGTTACAACAACTTTTAGTAGTTGTTACAACTTTTAGAGCTCGAGTTGGGTCCAGAAGTAAAAAAAAAGAAAAAAAGCTCCCGTTGGGCAGGAAGGCTCCGCGCTCTCTACAACACAGGCTGTGTCCGAAGACCTGCCAGCGCTGGTTACAACAACTTTTAGTAGTTGTTACAACTTTTAGAGCTCGAGTTGGGTCCAGAAGTAAAAAAAAAAAGGCTCCCGTTGGGCAGGAAGGCTCCGCGCTCTCTACAACACAGGCTGTGTCCGAAGACCTGCCAGCGCTGGTTACAACAACTTTTAGTAGTTGTTACAACTTTTAGAGCTCGAGTTGGGTCCAGAAGTAAAAAAAAAAAAAAAAAGGCTCCCATTGGGCAGGAAGGCTCCGCGCTCTCTACAACACAGGCTTTGTCCGAAGACCTGCCAGCGCTGGTTACAACAACTTTTAGTAGTTGTTACAACTTTTATAGCTCGAGTTGGGTCCAGAAGTAAAAAAAAGAAAAAAAAGCTCCCGTTGGGCAGGAAAGCTCCGCGCTCTCTACAACACAGGCTGTGTCCGAAGACCTGCCAGCGCTGGTTACAACAACTTTTAGTAGTTGTTACAACTTTTAGAGCTCGAGTTGGGTCCAGAAGTAAAAAAAAAAGGCTCCCGTTGGGCAGGAAGGCTCCGCGCTCTCTACAACACAGGCTGTGTCCGAAGACCTGCCAGCGCTGGTTACAACAACTTTTAGTAGTTGTTACAACTTTTAGAGCTCGATTTGGGTCCAGAAGTAAAAAAAAAAAAAGGCTCCCGTTGGGCAGGAAGGCACCGCGCTCTCTACAACACAGGCTGTGTCCGAAGACCTGCCAGCGCTGGTTACAACAACTTTTGGTTGTTGTTACAACTTTTAGAGCTCGAGTTGGGTCCAGAAGTAAAAAAAAAAGGCTCCCGTTGGGCAGGAAGGCTCCGCGCTCTCTACAACACAGGCTGTGTCCGAAGACCTGCCAGTGCTGGTTACAACAACTTTTAGTAGTTGTTACAACTTTTAGAGCTCGAGTTGGGTCTAGAAGTAAAAAAAAAGGCTCCCGTTGGGCAGGAAGGCTCCGCGCTCTCTACAACACCGGCTGTGTCCGAAGACCTGCCAGCGCTGGTTACAACAACTTTTATTAGTTGTTACAACTTTTAGAACTCGAGTTGGGTCCAGAAGTAAAAAAAAAAGGCTCCCGTTGGGCAGGAAGGCTCCGCGCTCTCTACAACACAGGCTGTGTCCGAAGACCTGCCAGCGCTGGTTACAACTTTTAGTAGTTCTTAAAACTTTTAGAGCTCGAGTTTGGTCCAGAAGTAAAAAAAAAAGGCTCCCGTTGGGCAGGAAGGCTCCGCGCTCTCTACAACACAGGCTGTGTCCGAAGACCTGCCAGCGCTGGTTACAACAACTTTTAGTAGTTGTTACAACTTTTAGAGCTCGAGTTGGGTCCACAAGTAAAAAAAAAAAAGGCTCCCATTGGGCAGGAAGGCTCCGCGCTCTCTACAACACAGGCTGTGTCCGAAGACCTGCCAGCGCTGGTTACAACAACTTTTAGTAGTTGTTACAACTTTTAGAGCTCGAGTTGGGTCCAGAAGTAAAAAAAAAAGGCTCCCGTTGGGCAGGAAGGCTCCGCGCTCTCTACAACACAGGCTGTGTCCGAAGACCTGCCAGCGCTGGTTACAACAACTTTTAGTAGTTGTCACAACTTTTAGAGCTCGAGTTGGGTCCAGAAGTAAAAAAAAAAAGGCTCCCGTTGGGCAGAAAGGCTCCGCGCTCTCTACAACACAGGCTGTGTCCGAAGACCTGCCAGCGCTGGTTACAACAACTTTTAGTAGTTGTTACAACTTTTAGAGCTCGAGTTGGGTCCAGAAGTAAAAAAAAAGAAAAAAAAGCTCCCGTTGGGCAGGAAGGCTCCGCGCTCTCTACAACACAGGCTGTGTCCGAAGGCCTGCCAGCGCTGGTTACAACAACTTTTAGTAGTTGTTACAACTTTTAGAGCTCGAGTTGGGTCCAGAAGTAAAAAAAAAAAAAAGGCTCCCGTTGGGCAGGAAGGCTCCGCGCTCTCTACAACACAGGCTGTGTCCGAAGACCTGCCAGCGCTCGTTACAACAACTTTTAGTAGTTGTTACAACTTTTAGAGCTCGAGTTGGGTCCAGAAGTAAAAAAAAAAAAAAGGGCTCCTGTTGGGCAGGAAGGCTCCGCGCTCTCTACAACACAGGCTGTGTCCGAAGACCTGCCAGCGCTGGTTACAACAACTTTTAGTAGTTGTTACAACTTTTAGAGCTCGTGTTGGGTCCAGAAGTAAAAAAAAAAAAAGGCTCCCGTTGGGCAGGAAGGCTCCGCGCTCTCTACAACACAGGCTGTGTCCGAAGACCTGCCAGCGCTGGTTACAACAACTTTTAGTAGTTGTTACAACTTTTAGAGCTCGAGTTGGGTCCAGAAGTAAAAAAAAAAAAGGCTCCCGTTGGGCAGGAAGGCTCCGCGCTCTCTACAACACAGGCTGTGTCCGAAGACCTGCCAGCGCTGGTTACAACAACTTTTAGTAGTTGTTACAACTTTTAGAGCTCGAGTTGGGTCCAGAAGTAAAAAAAAGGCTCCCGTTGGGCAGGAAGGCTCCGCGCTCTCTACAACACAGGCTGTGTCCGAAGACCTGCCAGCGCTGGTTACAACAACTTTTAGTAGTTACAACTTTCAGAGCTCGAGTTGGGTCCAGAAGTAAAAAAAAAAGGCTCCCGTTGGGCAGGAAGGCTCCGCGCTCTCTACAACACAGGCTGTGTCCGAAGACCTGCCAGCGCTGGTTACAACAACTTTTAGTAGTTGTTACAACTTTTAGAGCTCGAGTTGGGTCCAGAAGTAAAAAAAAGGCTCCCGTTGGGCAGGAAGGCTCCGCGATCTCTACAACGCAGGCTGTGTCCGAAGACCTGCCAGCGCTGGTTACAACAACTTTTAGTAGTTGTTACAACTTTTAGAGCTCGAGTTGGGTCCAGAAGTAAAAAAAAAAAGGCTCCCGTTGGGCAGGAAGGCTCCGCGCTCTCTACAACACAGGCTGTGTCCGAAGACCTGCCAGCGCTGGTTACAACTTTTAGTAGTTGTTACAACTTTTTGAGCTCGAGTTGGGTCCAGAAGTAAAAAAAAAAGAAAAAAAAGCTCCCGTTGGGCAGGAAGGCTCCGCGCTCTCTACAACACAGGCTGTGTCCGAAGACCTGCCAGCGCTGGTTACAACAACTTTTAGTAGTTGTTACAACTTTTAGAGCTCGAGTTGGGTCCAGAAGTAAAAAAAAAGAAAAAAAAGCTCCCGTTGGGCAGGAAGGCTCCGCGCTCTCTACAACACAGGCTGTGTCCGAAGACCTGCCAGCGCTGGTTACAACAACTTTTAGTTGTTGTTACAACTTTTAGAGCTCGAGTTGGGTCCAGAAGTAAAAAAAAAAAAGGCTCCCGTTGGGCAGGAAGGCTCCGCGCTCTCTACAACACAGGCTGTGTCCGAAGACCTGCCAGTGCTGGTTACAACAACTTTTAGTAGTTGTTACAACTTTTAGAGCTCGAGTTGGGTCTAGAAGTAAAAAAAAAAGGCTCCCGTTGGGCAGGAAGGCTCCGCGCTCTCTACAACACCGGCTGTGTCCGAAGACCTGCCAGCGCTGGTTACAACAACTTTTATTAGTTGTTACAACTTTTAGAACTCGAGTTGGGTCCAGAAGTAAAAAAAAAAAGGCTCCCGTTGGGCAGGAAGGCTCCGCGCTCTCTACAACACAGGCTGTGTCCGAAGACCTGCCAGCGCTGGTTACAACTTTTAGTAGTTCTTACAACTTTTAGAGCTCGAGTTTGGTCCAGAAGTAAAAAAAAAAGGCTCCCGTTGGGCAGGAAGGCTCCGCGCTCTCTACAACACAGGCTGTGTCCGAAGACCTGCCAGCGCTGGTTACAACAACTTTTAGTAGTTGTTACAACTTTTAGAGCTCGAGTTGGGTCCACAAGTAAAAAAAAAAAAGGCTCCCATTGGGCAGGAAGGCTCCGCGCTCTCTACAACACAGGCTGTGTCCGAAGACCTGCCAGCGCTGGTTACAACAACTTTTAGTAGTTGTTACAACTTTTAGAGCTCGAGTTGGGTGCAGAAGTAAAAAAAAAAGGCTCCCGTTGGGCAGGAAGGCTCCGCGCTCTCTACAACACAGGCTGTGTCCGAAGACCTGCCAGCGCTGGTTACAACAACTTTTAGTAGTTGTGACAACTTTTAGAGCTCGAGTTGGGTCAAGAAGTAAAAAAAAAAAAGGCTCCCGTTGGGCAGAAAGGCTCCGCGCTCTCTACAACACAGGCTGTGTCCGAAGACCTGCCAGCGCTGGTTACAACAACTTTTAGTAGTTGTTACAACTTTTAGAGCTCGAGTTGGGTCCAGAAGTAAAAAAAAAGAAAAAAAAGCTCCCGTTGGGCAGGAAGGCTCCGCGCTCTCTACAACACAGGCTGTGTCCGAAGACCTGCCAGCGCTGGTTACAACAACTTTTAGTAGTTGTTACAACTTTTAGAGCTCGAGTTGGGTCCAGAAGTAAAAAAAAAAAAAAAAGGCTCCCGTTGGGCAGGAAGGCTCCGCGCTCTCTACAACACAGGCTGTGTCCGAAGACCTGCCAGCGCTCGTTACAACAACTTTTAGTAGTTGTTACAACTTTTAGAGCTCGAGTTGGGTCCAGAAGTAAAAAAAAAAAAAGGCTCCCGTTGGGCAGGAAGGCTCCGCGCTCTCTACAACACAGGCTGTGTCCGAAGACCTGCCAGCGCTGGTTACAACAACTTTTAGTAGTTGTTACAACTTTTAGAGCTCGTGTTGGGTCCAGAAGTAAAAAAAAAAAAAGGCTCCCGTTGGGCAGGAAGGCTCCGCGCTCTCTACAACACAGGCTGTGTCCGAAGACCTGCCAGCGCTGGTTACAACAACTTTTAGTAGTTGTTACAACTTTTAGAGCTCGAGTTGGGTCCAGAAGTAAAAAAAAAAAAGGCTCCCGTTGGGAAGGAAGGCTCCGCGCTCTCTACAACACAGGCTGTGTCCGAAGACCTGCCAGCGCTGGTTACAACAACTTTTAGTAGTTGTTACAACTTTTAGAGCTCGAGTTGGGTCCAGAAGTAAAAAAAAGGCTCCCGTTGGGCAGGAAGGCTCCGTGCTCTCTGCAACACAGGCTGTGTCCGAAGACCTGCCAGCGCTGGTTACAACTTTTAGTAGTTACAACTTTCAGAGCTCGAGTTGGGTCCAGAAGTAAAAAAAAAAAGGCTCCCGTTGGGCAGGAAGGCTCCGCGCTCTCTACAACACAGGCTGTGTCCGAAGACCTGCCAGCGCTGGTTACAACTTTTAGTAGTTGTTACAACTTTTAGAGCTCGAGTTGGGTCCAGAAGTAAAAAAAAAGGCTCCCGTTGGGCAGGAAGGCTCCGCGATCTCTACAACGCAGGCTGTGTCCGAAGACCTGCCAGCGCTGGTTACAACAACTTTTAGTAGTTGTTACAACTTTTAGAGCTCGAGTTGGGTCCAGAAGTAAAAAAAAAAAGGCTCCCGTTGGGCAGGAAGGCTCCGCGCTCTCTACAACACAGGCTGTGTCCGAAGACCTGCCAGCGCTGGTTACAACTTTTAGTAGTTGTTACAACTTTTTGAGCTCGAGTTGGGTCCAGAAGTAAAAAAAAAAGAAAAAAAAGCTCCCGTTGGGCAGGAAGGCTCCGCGCTCTCTACAACACAGGCTGTGTCCGAAGACCTGCCAGCGCTGGTTACAACAACTTTTAGTAGTTGTTACAACTTTTAGAGCTCGAGTTGGGTCCAGAAGTAAAAAAAAAGAAAAAAAAGCTCCCGTTGGGCAGGAAGGCTCCGCGCTCTCTACAACACAGGCTGTGTCCGAAGACTTGCCAGCGCTGGTTACAGCAACTTTTAGTAGTTGTTACAACTTTTAGAGCCCGAGTTGGGTCCAGAAGTAAAAAAAAAAAAGGCTCCCGTTGGGCAGGAAGGCTCCGCGCTCTCTACAACACAGGCTGTGTCCGAAGACCTGCCAGCGCTGGTTACAACAACTTTTAGTAGTTGTTACAACTTTTAGAGCTCGAGTTGGGTCCAGAAGTAAAAAAAAAAGCTCCCGTTTGGCAGGAAGGCTCCGCGCTCTCTACAACACAGGCTGTGTCCGAAGACCTGCCAGCGCTGGTTACAACAACTTTTAGTAGTTGTTACAACTTTTAGAGCTCGAGTTGGGTCCAGAAGTAAAAAAAAAAAGGCTCCTGTTGGGCAGGAAGGCTCCGCGCTCTCCACAACACAGGCTGTGTCCGAAGACCTGCCAGCGCTGGTTACAACAACTTTTAGTAGTTGTTACAACTTTTGAGCTCGAGTTGGGTCCAGAAGTAAAAAAAAAAAGGCTCCCGTTGGGCAGGAAGGCTCCGCGCTCTCTACAAC
Source organism: Amblyomma maculatum (assembly GCF_055883805.1). Taxonomy (NCBI): domain Eukaryota; kingdom Metazoa; phylum Arthropoda; class Arachnida; order Ixodida; family Ixodidae; genus Amblyomma; species Amblyomma maculatum. Next base: position 29,380,851 of record NC_139350.1, on the reverse strand, counting down.
ACAGGCTGTGTCCGAAGACCTGCCAGCGCTGGTTACAACAAATTTTGGTAGTTGTTACAACCTTTAGAGCTCGAGTTGGGTCCAGAAGTAAAAAAAAAGAAAAAAAGCTCCCGTTGGGCAGGAAGGCTCCGCGCTCTCTACAACACAGGCTGTGTCCGAAGACCTGCCAGCGCTGGTTACAACAACTTTTAGTAGTTGTTACAACTTTTAGAGCTCGAGTTGGGTCCAGAAGTAAAAAAAAAGAAGGCTCCCGTTGGGCAGGAAGGCTCCGCGCTCTCTACAACACAGGCTGTGTCCGAAGACCTGCCAGCGCTGGTTACAACAACTTTTAGTAGTTGTTACAACTTTTAGAGCTCGAGTTGGGTCCAGAAGTAAAAAAAAAAAAGGCTCCCGTTGGGCAGGAAGGCTCCGCGCTCTCTACAACACAGGCTGTGTCCGAAGACCTGCCAGCGCTGGTTACAACAACTTTTAGTAGTTGTTACAACTTTTAGAGCTCGAGTTGGGTCCAGAAGTAAAAAAAAAGAAAAAAAAAGCTCCCGTTGGGCAGGAAGGCTCCGCGCTCTCTACAACACAGGCTGTGTCCGAAGACCTGCCAGCGCTGGTTACAACAACTTTTAGTAGTTGTTACAACTTTTAGAGCTCGAGTTGGGTCCAGAAGTAAAAACAAAAAAAGGCTCCCGTTGGGCAGGAAGGCTCCGCGCTCTCTACAACACAGGCTGTGTCCGAAGACCTGCCAGCGCTCGTTACAACAACTTTTAGTAGTTGTTACAACTTTTAGAGCTCGAGTTGGGTCCAGAAGTAAAAAAAAAAGGCTCCCGTTGGGCAGGAAGGCTCCGCGCTCTCTACAACACAGGCTGTGTCCGAAGACCTGCCAGCGCTGGTTACAACAACTTTTAGTAGTTGTTACAACTTTTAGAGCTCGAGTTGGGTCCAGAAGTAAAAAAAAAAAGGCTCCCGTTGGGCAGGAAGGCTCCGCGCTCTCTACAACACAGGCTGTGTCCGAAGACCTGCCAGCGCTGGTTACAACAACTTTTAGTAGTTTTTACAACTTTTAGAGCTCGAGTTGGGTCCAGAAGTAAAAAAAAAAGGCTCCCGTTGGGCAGGAAGGCTCCGCGCTCTCTACAACACAGGCTGTGTCCGAAGACCTGCCAGCGCTGGTTACAACAACTTTTAGTAGTTGTTACAACTTTTAGAGCTCGAGTTGGGTCCAGAAGTAAAAAAAAAGGCTCCCGTTGGGCAGGAAGGCTCCGCGCTCTCTACAACACAGGCTGTGTCCGAAGACCTGCCAGCGCTGGTTACAACAACTTTTAGTAGTTGTTACAACTTTTAGAGCTCGAGTTGGGTCCAGAAGTAAAAAAAAAAAGGCTCCCGTTGGGCAGGATGGCTCCGCGCTCTCTACAACACAGGCTGTGTCCGAAGACCTGCCAGCACTGGTTACAACAACTTTTAGTAGTTGTTACAACTTTTAGAGCTCGAGTTGGGTCCAGAAGTAAAAAAAAAAGGCTCCCGTTGGACAGGAAGGCTCCGCGCTCTCTACAACACAGGCTGTGTCCGAAGACCTGCCAGCGCTGGTTACAACAACTTTTAGTAGTTGTTACAACTTTTAGAGCTCGAGTTGGGTCCAGAAGTAAAAAAAAAAAAAGGCTCCCGTTGGGCAGGAAGGCTCCGCGCTCTCTACAACACAGGCTGTGTCCGAAGACCTGCCAGCGCTGGTTACAACAACTTTTAGTAGTTGTTACAACTTTTAGAGCTCGAGTTGGGTCCAGAAGTAAAAAAAAAAAGGCTCCCGTTGGGCAGGAAGGCTCCGCGCTCTCTACAACACAGGCTGTGTCCGAAGACCTGCCAGCGCTGGTTACAACAACTTTTAGAGCTCGAGTTGGGTCCAGAAGTAAAAAAAAAAAGGCTCCCGTTGGGCAGGAAGGCTCCGCGCTCTCACAACACAGGCTGTGTCCGAAGACCTGCCAGCGCTGGTTACAACAACTTTTAGTAGTTGTTACAACTTTTAGAGCTCGAGTTGGGTCCAGAAGTAAAAAAAAAAAAAGGCTCCCGTTGGGCAGGAAGGCTCCGCGCTCTCTACAACACAGGCTGTGTCCGAAGACCTGCCAGCGCTGGTTACAACAACTTTTAGTAGTTGTTACAACTTTTAGAGCTCGAGTTGGGTCCAGAAGTAAAAAAAAGGCTCCCGTTGGGCAGGAAGGCTCCGCGCTCTCTACAACACAGGCTGTGTCCGAAGACCTGCCAGCGCTGGTTACAACAACTTTTAGTAGTTGTTACAACTTTTAGAGCTCGAGTTGGGTCCAGAAGTAAAAAAAAAAAGGCTCCCGTTGGGCAGGAAGGCTCCGCGCTCTCTACAACACAGGCTGTGTCCGAAGACCTGCCAGCGCTGGTTACAACAACTTTTAGTAGTTGTTACAACTTTTAGAGCTCGAGTTGGGTCCAGAAGTAAAAAAAAAAAAAAAGGCTCCCGTTGGGCAGGAAGGCTCCGCGCTCTCTACAACACAGGCTGTGTCCGAAGACCTGCCAGCGCTGGTTACAACAACTTTTAGTAGTTACAACTTTTAGAGCTCGAGTTGGGTCCAGAAGTAAAAAAAAAAAAGGCTCCCGTTCCGCAGGAAGGCGCCGCGCTCTCTACAACACAGGCTGTGTCCGAAGACCTGCCAGCGCTGGTTACAACTTTTAGTAGTTGTTACAACTTTTAGAGCTCGAGTTGGGTCCAGAAGTAAAAAAAAAAAAAGGCTCCCGTTGGGCAGGAAGGCTCCGCGCTCTCTACAACACAGGCTGTGTCCGAAGACCTGCCAGCGCTGGTTACAACAACTTTTAGTAGTTGTTACAACTTTTAGAGCTCGAGTTGGGTCCAGAAGTAAAAAAAAAAGGCTCCCGTTGGGCAGGAAGGCTCCGCGCTCTCTACAACACAGGCTGTGTCCGAAGACCTGCCAGCGCTGGTTACAACAACTTTTAGTAGTTACAACTTTTAGAGCTCGAGTTGGGTCCAGAAGTAAAAAAAAAAAAGGCTCCCGTTGGGCAGGAAGGCTCCGCGCTCTCTACAACACAGGCTGTGTCCGAAGACCTGCCAGCGCTGGTTACAACAACTTTTAGTAGTTGTTACAACTTTTAGAGCTCGAGTTGGGTCCAGAAGTAAAAAAAAAAAGGCTCCCGTTGGGCAGGAAGGCTCCGCGATCTCTACAACACAGGCTGTGTCCGAAGACCTGCCAGCGCTGGTTACAACAACTTTTAGTAGTTGTTACAACTTTTAGAGCTCGAGTTGGGTCCAGAAGTAAAAAAAAAAAGGCTCCCGTTGGGCAGGAAGGCTCCGCGCTCTCTACAACACAGGCTGTGTCCGAAGACCTGCCAGGGCTGGTTACAACAACTTTTAGTAGTTGTTACAACTTTTAGAGCTCGAGTTGGGTCTAGAAGTAAAAAAAAAAGGCTCCCGTTGGGCAGGAAGGCTCCGCGCTCTCTACAACACCGGCTGTGTCCGAAGACCTGCCAGCGCTGGTTACAACAACTTTTATTAGTTGTTACAACTTTTAGAACTCGAGTTGGGTCCAGAAGTAAAAAAAAAAAGGCTCCCGTTGGGCAGGAAGGCTCCGCGCTCTCTACAACACAGGCTGTGTCCGAAGACCTGCCAGCGCTGGTTACAACTTTTAGTAGTTGTTACAACTTTTTGAGCTCGAGTTGGGTCCAGAAGTAAAAAAAAAAGAAAAAAAAGCTCCCGTTGGGCAGGAAGGCTCCGCGCTCTCTACAACACAGGCTGTGTCCGAAGACCTGCCAGCGCTGGTTACAACAACTTTTAGTAGTTGTTACAACTTTTAGAGCTCGAGTTGGGTCCAGAAGTAAAAAAAAAGAAAAAAAAGCTCCCGTTGGGCAGGAAGGCTCCGCGCTCTCTACAACACAGGCTGTGTCCGAAGACCTGCCAGCACTGGTTACAACAACTTTTAGTTGTTGTTACAACTTTTAGAGCTCGAGTTGGGTCCAGAAGTAAAAAAAAAAAAGGCTCCCGTTGGGCAGGAAGGCTCCGCGCTCTCTACAACACAGGCTGTGTCCGAAGACCTGCCAGTGCTGGTTACAACAACTTTTAGTAGTTGTTACAACTTTTAGAGCTCGAGTTGGGTCTAGAAGTAAAAAAAAAAGGCTCCCGTTGGGCAGGAAGGCTCCGCGCTCTCTACAACACCGGCTGTGTCCGAAGACCTGCCAGCGCTGGTTACAACAACTTTTATTAGTTGTTACAACTTTTAGAACTCGAGTTGGGTCCAGAAGTAAAAAAAAAAAGGCTCCCGTTGGGCAGGAAGGCTCCGCGCTCTCTACAACACAGGCTGTGTCCGAAGACCTGCCAGCGCTGGTTACAACTTTTAGTAGTTCTTACAACTTTTAGAGCTCGAGTTTGGTCCAGAAGTAAAAAAAAAAGGCTCCCGTTGGGCAGGAAGGCTCCGCGCTCTCTACAACACAGGCTGTGTCCGAAGACCTGCCAGCGCTGGTTACAACAACTTTTAGTAGTTGTTACAACTTTTAGAGCTCGAGTTGGGTCCACAAGTAAAAAAAAAAAAGGCTCCCATTGGGCAGGAAGGCTCCGCGCTCTCTACAACACAGGCTGTGTCCGAAGACCTGCCAGCGCTGGTTACAACAACTTTTAGTAGTTGTTACAACTTTTAGAGCTCGAGTTGGGTGCAGAAGTAAAAAAAAAGGCTCCCGTTGGGCAGGAAGGCTCCGCGCTCTCTACAACACAGGCTGTGTCCGAAGACCTGCCAGCGCTGGTTACAACAACTTTTAGTAGTTGTGACAACTTTTAGAGCTCGAGTTGGGTCCAGAAGTAAAAAAAAAAAAGGCTCCCGTTGGGCAGAAAGGCTCCGCGCTCTCTACAACACAGGCTGTGTCCGAAGACCTGCCAGCGCTGGTTACAACAACTTTTAGTAGTTGTTACAACTTTTAGAGCTCGAGTTGGGTCCAGAAGTAAAAAAAAAGAAAAAAAAGCTCCCGTTGGGCAGGAAGGCTCCGCGCTCTCTACAACACAGGCTGTGTCCGAAGACCTGCCAGCGCTGGTTACAACAACTTTTAGTAGTTGTTACAACTTTTAGAGCTCGAGTTGGGTCCAGAAGTAAAAAAAAAAAAAAAAGGCTCCCGTTGGGCAGGAAGGCTCCGCGCTCTCTACAACACAGGCTGTGTCCGAAGACCTGCCAGCGCTCGTTACAACAACTTTTAGTAGTTGTTACAACTTTTAGAGCTCGAGTTGGGTCCAGAAGTAAAAAAAAAAAAAAAGGCTCCCGTTGGGCAGGAAGGCTCCGCGCTCTCTACAACACAGGCTGTGTCCGAAGACCTGCCAGCGCTGGTTACAACAACTTTTAGTAGTTGTTACAACTTTTAGAGCTCGTGTTGGGTCCAGAAGTAAAAAAAAAAAAAGGCTCCCGTTGGGCAGGAAGGCTCCGCGCTCTCTACAACACAGGCTGTGTCCGAAGACCTGCCAGCGCTGGTTACAACAACTTTTAGTAGTTGTTACAACTTTTAGAGCTCGAGTTGGGTCCAGAAGTAAAAAAAAAAAAGGCTCCCGTTGGGAAGGAAGGCTCCGCGCTCTCTACAACACAGGCTGTGTCCGAAGACCTGCCAGCGCTGGTTACAACAACTTTTAGTAGTTGTTACAACTTTTAGAGCTCGAGTTGGGTCCAGAAGTAAAAAAAAGGCTCCCGTTGGGCAGGAAGGCTCCGTGCTCTCTGCAACACAGGCTGTGTCCGAAGACCTGCCAGCGCTGGTTACAACTTTTAGTAGTTACAACTTTCAGAGCTCGAGTTGGGTCCAGAAGTAAAAAAAAAAAAGGCTCCCGTTGGGCAGGAAGGCTCCGCGCTCTCTACAACACAGGCTGTGTCCGAAGACCTGCCAGCGCTGGTTACAACTTTTAGTAGTTGTTACAACTTTTAGAGCTCGAGTTGGGTCCAGAAGTAAAAAAAAAGGCTCCCGTTGGGCAGGAAGGCTCCGCGATCTCTACAACGCAGGCTGTGTCCGAAGACCTGCCAGCGCTGGTTACAACAACTTTTAGTAGTTGTTACAACTTTTAGAGCTCGAGTTGGGTCCAGAAGTAAAAAAAAAAAGGCTCCCGTTGGGCAGGAAGGCTCCGCGCTCTCTACAACACAGGCTGTGTCCGAAGACCTGCCAGCGCTGGTTACAACTTTTAGTAGTTGTTACAACTTTTTGAGCTCGAGTTGGGTCCAGAAGTAAAAAAAAAAGAAAAAAAAGCTCCCGTTGGGCAGGAAGGCTCCGCGCTCTCTACAACACAGGCTGTGTCCGAAGACCTGCCAGCGCTGGTTACAACAACTTTTAGTAGTTGTTACAACTTTTAGAGCTCGAGTTGGGTCCAGAAGTAAAAAAAAAGAAAAAAAAGCTCCGGTTGGGCAGGAAGGCTCCGCGCTCTCTACAACACAGGCTGTGTCCGAAGACCTGCCAGCGCTGGTTACAACAACTTTTAGTAGTTGTTACAACTTTTAGAGCTCGAGTTGGGTCCAGAAGTAAAAAAAAAAGCTCCCGTTTGGCAGGAAGGCTCCGCGCTCTCTACAACACAGGCTGTGTCCGAAGACCTGCCAGCGCTGGTTACAACTTTTAGTAGTTGTTACAACTTTTTGAGCTCGAGTTGGGTCCAGAAGTAAAAAAAAAAGAAAAAAAAGCTCCCGTTGGGCAGGAAGGCTCCGCGCTCTCTACAACACAGGCTGTGTCCGAAGACCTGCCAGCGCTGGTTACAACAACTTTTAGTAGTTGTTACAACTTTTAGAGCTCGAGTTGGGTCCAGAAGTAAAAAAAAAGAAAAAAAAGCTCCCGTTGGGCAGGAAGGCTCCGCGCTCTCTACAACACAGGCTGTGTCCGAAGACCTGCCAGCGCTGGTTACAACAACTTTTAGTTGTTGTTACAACTTTTAGAGCTCGAGTTGGGTCCAGAAGTAAAAAAAAAAAAGGCTCCCGTTGGGCAGGAAGGCTCCGCGCTCTCTACAACACAGGCTGTGTCCGAAGACCTGCCAGTGCTGGTTACAACAACTTTTAGTAGTTGTTACAACTTTTAGAGCTCGAGTTGGGTCTAGAAGTAAAAAAAAAAGGCTCCCGTTGGGCAGGAAGGCTCCGCGCTCTCTACAACACCGGCTGTGTCCGAAGACCTGCCAGCGCTGGTTACAACAACTTTTATTAGTTGTTACAACTTTTAGAACTCGAGTTGGGTCCAGAAGTAAAAAAAAAAAGGCTCCCGTTGGGCAGGAAGGCTCCGCGCTCTCTACAACACAGGCTGTGTCCGAAGACCTGCCAGCGCTGGTTACAACTTTTAGTAGTTCTTACAACTTTTAGAGCTCGAGTTTGGTCCAGAAGTAAAAAAAAAAGGCTCCCGTTGGGCAGGAAGGCTCCGCGCTCTCTACAACACAGGCTGTGTCCGAAGACCTGCCAGCGCTGGTTACAACAACTTTTAGTAGTTGTTACAACTTTTAGAGCTCGAGTTGGGTCCACAAGTAAAAAAAAAAAAGGCTCCCATTGGGCAGGAAGGCTCCGCGCTCTCTACAACACAGGCTGTGTCCGAAGACCTGCCAGCGCTGGTTACAACAACTTTTAGTAGTTGTTACAACTTTTAGAGCTCGAGTTGGGTGCAGAAGTAAAAAAAAAAGGCTCCCGTTGGGCAGGAAGGCTCCGCGCTCTCTACAACACAGGCTGTGTCCGAAGACCTGCCAGCGCTGGTTACAACAACTTTTAGTAGTTGTGACAACTTTTAGAGCTCGAGTTGGGTCCAGAAGTAAAAAAAAAAAAGGCTCCCGTTGGGCAGAAAGGCTCCGCGCTCTCTACAACACAGGCTGTGTCCGAAGACCTGCCAGCGCTGGTTACAACAACTTTTAGTAGTTGTTACAACTTTTAGAGCTCGAGTTGGGTCCAGAAGTAAAAAAAAAGAAAAAAAAGCTCCCGTTGGGCAGGAAGGCTCCGCGCTCTCTACAACACAGGCTGTGTCCGAAGACCTGCCAGCGCTGGTTACAACAACTTTTAGTAGTTGTTACAACTTTTAGAGCTCGAGTTGGGTCCAGAAGTAAAAAAAAAAAAAAAGGCTCCCGTTGGGCAGGAAGGCTCCGCGCTCTCTACAACACAGGCTGTGTCCGAAGACCTGCCAGCGCTCGTTACAACAACTTTTAGTAGTTGTTACAACTTTTAGAGCTCGAGTTGGGTCCAGAAGTAAAAAAAAAAAAAAAGGCTCCCGTTGGGCAGGAAGGCTCCGCGCTCTCTACAACACAGGCTGTGTCCGAAGACCTGCCAGCGCTGGTTACAACAACTTTTAGTAGTTGTTACAACTTTTAGAGCTCGTGTTGGGTCCAGAAGTAAAAAAAAAAAAAGGCTCCCGTTGGGCAGGAAGGCTCCGCGCTCTCTACAACACAGGCTGTGTCCGAAGACCTGCCAGCGCTGGTTACAACAACTTTTAGTAGTTGTTACAACTTTTAGAGCTCGAGTTGGGTCCAGAAGTAAAAAAAAAAAAGGCTCCCGTTGGGAAGGAAGGCTCCGCGCTCTCTACAACACAGGCTGTGTCCGAAGACCTGCCAGCGCTGGTTACAACAACTTTTAGTAGTTGTTACAACTTTTAGAGCTCGAGTTGGGTCCAGAAGTAAAAAAAAGGCTCCCATTGGGCAGGAAGGCTCCGTGCTCTCTGCAACACAGGCTGTGTCCGAAGACCTGCCAGCGCTGGTTACAACTTTTAGTAGTTACAACTTTCAGAGCTCGAGTTGGGTCCAGAAGTAAAAAAAAAAAAGGCTCCCGTTGGGCAGGAAGGCTCCGCGCTCTCTACAACACAGGCTGTGTCCGAAGACCTGCCAGCGCTGGTTACAACTTTTAGTAGTTGTTACAACTTTTAGGGCTCGAGTTGGGTCCAGAAGTAAAAAAAAAGGCTCCCGTTGGGCAGGAAGGCTCCGCGATCTCTACAACGCAGGCTGTGTCCGAAGACCTGCCAGCGCTGGTTACAACAACTTTTAGTAGTTGTTACAACTTTTAGAGCTCGAGTTGGGTCCAGAAGTAAAAAAAAAAAGGCTCCCGTTGGGCAGGAAGGCTCCGCGCTCTCTACAACACAGGCTGTGTCCGAAGACCTGCCAGCGCTGGTTACAACTTTTAGTAGTTGTTACAACTTTTTGAGCTCGAGTTGGGTCCAGAAGTAAAAAAAAAAGAAAAAAAAGCTCCCGTTGGGCAGGAAGGCTCCGCGCTCTCTACAACACAGGCTGTGTCCGAAGACCTGCCAGCGCTGGTTACAACAACTTTTAGTAGTTGTTACAACTTTTAGAGCTCGAGTTGGGTCCAGAAGTAAAAAAAAAGAAAAAAAAGCTCCCGTTGGGCAGGAAGGCTCCGCGCTCTCTACAACACAGGCTGTGTCCGAAGACTTGCCAGCGCTGGTTACAGCAACTTTTAGTAGTTGTTACAACTTTTAGAGCCCGAGTTGGGTCCAGAAGTAAAAAAAAAAAAGGCTCCCGTTGGGCAGGAAGGCTCCGCGCTCTCTACAACACAGGCTGTGTCCGAAGACCTGCCAGCGCTGGTTACAACAACTTTTAGTAGTTGTTACAACTTTTAGAGCTCGAGTTGGGTCCAGAAGTAAAAAAAAAAGCTCCCGTTTGGCAGGAAGGCTCCGCGCTCTCTACAACACAGGCTGTGTCCGAAGACCTGCCAGCGCTGGTTACAACAACTTTTAGTAGTTGTTACAACTTTTAGAGCTCGAGTTGGGTCCAGAAGTAAAAAAAAAAGGCTCCTGTTGGGCAGGAAGGCTCCGCGCTCTCCACAACACAGGCTGTGTCCGAAGACCTGCCAGCGCTGGTTACAACAACTTTTAGTAGTTGTTACAACTTTTGAGCTCGAGTTGGGTCCAGAAGTAAAAAAAAAAAGGCTCCCGTTGGGCAGGAAGGCTCCGCGCTCTCTACAACACAGGCTGTGTCCGAAGACCTGCCAGCGCTGGTTACAACAACTTTTAGTAGTTGTTACAACTTTTAGAGCTCGAGTTGGGTCCAGAAGTAAAAAAAAAAGAAAAAAAGCTCCCGTTGGGCAGGAAGGCTCCGCGCTCTCTACAACACAGGCTGTGTCCGAAGACCTGCCAGCGCTGGTTACAACAACTTTTAGTAGTTGTTACAACTTTTAGAGCTCGAGTTGGGTCCAGAAGTAAAAAAAAAGAAGGCTCCCGTTGGGCAGGAAGGCTCCGCGCTCTCTACAACACAGGCTGTGTCCGAAGACCTGCCAGCGCTGGTTACAACAACTTTTAGTAGTTGTTACAACTTTTAGAGCTCGAGTTGGGTCCAGAAGTAAAAAAAAAAAAGGCTCCCGTTGGGCAGGAAGGCTCCGCGCTCTCTACAACACAGGCTGTGTCCGAAGACCTGCCAGCGCTGGTTACAACAACTTTTAGTAGTTGTTACAACTTTTAGAGCTCGAGTTGGGTCCAGAAGTAAAAAAAAAGAAAAAAAAAGCTCCCGTTGGGCAGGAAGGCTCCGCGCTCTCTACAACACAGGCTGTGTCCGAAGACCTGCCAGCGCTGGTTACAACAACTTTTAGTAGTTGTTACAACTTTTAGAGCTCGAGTTGGGTCCAGAAGTAAAAACAAAAAAAGGCTCCCGTTGGGCAGGAAGGCTCCGCGCTCTCTACAACACAGGCTGTGTCCGAAGACCTGCCAGCGCTCGTTACAACAACTTTTAGTAGTTGTTACAACTTTTAGAGCTCGAGTTGGGTCCAGAAGTAAAAAAAAAAGGCTCCCGTTGGGCAGGAAGGCTCCGCGCTCTCTACAACACAGGCTGTGTCCGAAGACCTGCCAGCGCTGGTTACAACAACTTTTAGTAGTTGTTACAACTTTTAGAGCTCGAGTTGGGTCCAGAAGTAAAAAAAAAAAGGCTCCCGTTGGGCAGGAAGGCTCCGCGCTCTCTACAACACAGGCTGTGTCCGAAGACCTGCCAGCGCTGGTTACAACAACTTTTAGTAGTTTTTACAACTTTTAGAGCTCGAGTTGGGTCCAGAAGTAAAAAAAAAAGGCTCCCGTTGGGCAGGAAGGCTCCGCGCTCTCTACAACACAGGCTGTGTCCGAAGACCTGCCAGCGCTGGTTACAACAACTTTTAGTAGTTGTTACAACTTTTAGAGCTCGAGTTGGGTCCAGAAGTAAAAAAAAAGGCTCCCGTTGGGCAGGAAGGCTCCGCGCTCTCTACAACACAGGCTGTGTCCGAAGACCTGCCAGCGCTGGTTACAACAACTTTTAGTAGTTGTTACAACTTTTAGAGCTCGAGTTGGGTCCAGAAGTAAAAAAAAAAAGGCTCCCGTTGGGCAGGATGGCTCCGCGCTCTCTACAACACAGGCTGTGTCCGAAGACCTGCCAGCACTGGTTACAACAACTTTTAGTAGTTGTTACAACTTTTAGAGCTCGAGTTGGGTCCAGAAGTAAAAAAAAAAGGCTCCCGTTGGACAGGAAGGCTCCGCGCTCTCTACAACACAGGCTGTGTCCGAAGACCTGCCAGCGCTGGTTACAACAACTTTTAGTAGTTGTTACAACTTTTAGAGCTCGAGTTGGGTCCAGAAGTAAAAAAAAAAAAGGCTCCCGTTGGGCAGGAAGGCTCCGCGCTCTCTACAACACAGGCTGTGTCCGAAGACCTGCCAGCGCTGGTTACAACAACTTTTAGTAGTTGTTACAACTTTTAGAGCTCGAGTTGGGTCCAGAAGTAAAAAAAAAAAAGGCTCCCGTTGGGCAGGAAGGCTCCGCGCTCTCTACAACACAGGCTGTGTCCGAAGACCTGCCAGCGCTGGTTACAACAACTTTTAGAGCTCGAGTTGGGTCCAGAAGTAAAAAAAAGAAAAAAAAGCTCCCGTTGGGCAGGAAGGCTCCGCGCTCTCTACAACACAGGCTGTGTCCGAAGACCTGCCAGCGCTGGTTACAACAACTTTTAGTAGTTGTTACAACATTTAGAGCTCGAGTTGGGTCCAGAAGTAAAAAAAAAGAAAAAAAAGCTCCCGTTGGGCAGGAAGGCTCCGCGCTCTCTACAACACAGGCTGTGTCCGAAGACCTGCCAGCGCTGGTTACAACAACTTTTAGTAGTTGTTACAACTTTTAGAGCTCGAGTTGGGTCCAGAAGTAAAAAAAAAAAGGCTCCCGTTGGGCAGGAAGGCTCCGCGCTCTCACAACACAGGCTGTGTCCGAAGACCTGCCAGCGCTGGTTACAACAACTTTTAGTAGTTGTTACAACTTTTAGAGCTCGAGTTGGGTCCAGAAGTAAAAAAAAAAAAAGGCTCCCGTTGGGCAGGAAGGCTCCGCGCTCTCTACAACACAGGCTGTGTCCGAAGACCTGCCAGCGCTGGTTACAACAACTTTTAGTAGTTGTTACAACTTTTAGAGCTCGAGTTGGGTCCAGAAGTAAAAAAAAAGGCTCCCGTTGGGCAGGAAGGCTCCGCGCTCTCTACAACACAGGCTGTGTCCGAAGACCTGCCAGCGCTGGTTACAACAACTTTTAGTAGTTGTTACAACTTTTAGAGCTCGAGTTGGGTCCAGAAGTAAAAAAAAAAGGCTCCCGTTGGGCAGGAAGGCTCCGCGCTCTCTACAACACAGGCTGTGTCCGAAGACCTGCCAGCGCTGGTTACAACAACATTTAGTAGTTGTTACAACTTTTAGAGCTCGAGTTGGGTCCAGAAGTAAAAAAAAAAAAAAAGGCTCCCGTTGGGCAGGAAGGCTCCGCGCTCTCTACAACACAGGCTGTGTCCGAAGACCTGCCAGCGCTGGTTACAACAACTTTTAGTAGTTACAACTTTTAGAGCTCGAGTTGGGTCCAGAAGTAAAAAAAAAAAGGCTCCCGTTCCGCAGGAAGGCGCCGCGCTCTCTACAACACAGGCTGTGTCCGAAGACCTGCCAGCGCTGGTTACAACTTTTAGTAGTTGTTACAACTTTTAGAGCTCGAGTTGGGTCCAGAAGTAAAAAAAAAAAAAAGGCTCCCGTTGGGCAGGAAGGCTCCGCGCTCTCTACAACACAGGCTGTGTCCGAAGACCTGCCAGCGCTGGTTACAACAACTTTTAGTAGTTGTTACAACTTTTAGAGCTCGAGTTGGGTCCAGAAGTAAAAAAAAAAGGCTCCCGTTGGGCAGGAAGGCTCCGCGCTCTCTACAACACAGGCTGTGTCCGAAGACCTGCCAGCGCTGGTTACAACAACTTTTAGTAGTTACAACTTTTAGAGCTCGAGTTGGGTCCAGAAGTAAAAAAAAAAAGGCTCCCGTTGGGCAGGAAGGCTCCGCGCTTTCTACAACACAGGCTGTGTCCGAAGACCTGCCAGCGCTGGTTACAACAACTTTTAGTAGTTGTTACAACTTTTAGAGCTCGAGTTGGGTCCAGAAGTAAAAAAAAAAAGGCTCCCGTTGGGCAGGAAGGCTCCGCGATCTCTACAACACAGGCTGTGTCCGAAGACCTGCCAGCGCTGGTTACAACAACTTTTAGTAGTTGTTACAACTTTTAGAGCTCGAGTTGGGTCCAGAAGTAAAAAAAAAAAGGCTCCCGTTGGGCAGGAAGGCTCCGCGCTCTCTACAACACAGGCTGTGTCCGAAGACCTGCCAGCGCTGGTTACAACAACTTTTAGTAGTTGTTACAACTTTTAGAGCTCGAGTTGGGTCCAGAAGTAAAAAAAAGAAAAAAAAGCTCCCGTTGGGCAGGAAGGCTCCGCGCTCTCTACAACACAGGCTGTGTCCGAAGACTTGCCAGCGCTGGTTACAACAACTTTTAGTAGTTGTTACAACTTTTAGAGCTCGAGTTGGGTCCAGAAGTAAAAAAAAAAAGGCTCCCGTTGGGCAGGAAGGCTCCGCGCTCTCTACAACACAGGCTGTGTCCGAAGACCTGCCAGCACTGGTTACAACAACTTTTAGTAGTTGTTACAACTTTTAGAGCTCGAGTTGGGTCCAGAAGTAAAAAAAAAAAAGCTCCCGTTGGGCAGGAAGGCTCCGCGCTCTCTACAACACAGGCTGTGTCCGAAGACCTGCCAGCGCTGGTTACAACAACTTTTAGTAGTTGTTACAACTTTTAGAGCTCGAGTTGGGTCCAGAAGTAAAAAAAAAAGGCTCCTGTTGGGCAGGAAGGCTCCGCGCTCTCCACAACACAGGCTGTGTCCGAAGACCTGCCAGCGCTGGTTACAACAACTTTTAGTAGTTGTTACAACTTTTAGAGCTCGAGTTGGGTCCAGAAGTAAAAAAAAAAGAAAAAAAGCTCCTGTTGGGCAGGAAGGCTCCGCGCTCTCTACAACACAGGCTGTGTCCGAAGACCTGCCAGCGCTGGTTACAACAACTTTTAGTAGTTGTTACAACTTTTAGAGCTCGAGTTGGGTCCAGAAGTAAAAAAAAAAAAAAAGGCTCCCGTTGGGCAGGAAGGCTCCGCGCTCTCTACAACACAGGCTGTGTCCGAAGACCTGCCAGCGCTGGTTACAACAACTTTTAGTAGTTGTTACAACTTTTAGAGCTCGAGTTGGGTCCAGAAGTAAAAAAAAAAAGGCTCCCGTTGGGCAGGAAGGCTCCGCGCTCTCTACAACACAGGCTGTGTCCGAAGACCTGCCAGCGCTGGTTACAACAACTTTTAGTAGTTGTTACAACTTTTAGAGCTCGAGTTGGGTCCAGAAGTAAAAAAAAAGAAAAAAAAAGCTCCCGTTGGGCAGGAAGGCTCCGCGCTCTCTACAACACAGGCTGTGTCCGAAGACCTGCCAGCGCTGGTTACAACAACTTTTAGTAGTTGTTACAACTTTTAGAGCTCGAGTTGGGTCCAGAAGTAAAAAAAAAAAGGCTCCCGTTGGGCAGGAAGGCTCCGCGCTCTCTACAACACAGGCTGTGTCCGAAGACCTGCCAGCGCTGGTTACAACAACTTTTAGTAGTTTTTACAACTTTTAGAGCTCGAGTTGGGTCCAGAAGTAAAAAAAAAAGGCTCCCGTTGGGCAGGAAGGCTCCGCGCTCTCTACAACACAGGCTGTGTCCGAAGACCTGCCAGCGCTGGTTACAACAACTTTTAGTAGTTGTTACAACTTTTAGAGCTCGAGTTGGGTCCAGAAGTAAAAAAAAAAGGCTCCCGTTGGGCAGGAAGGCTCCGCGCTCTCTACAACACAGGCTGTGTCCGAAGACCTGCCAGCGCTGGTTACAACAACTTTTAGTAGTTGTTACAACTTTTAGAGCTCGAGTTGGGTCCAGAAGTAAAAAAAAAAAAGGCTCCCGTTGGGCAGGATGGCTCCGCGCTCTCTACAACACAGGCTGTGTCCGAAGACCTGCCAGCACTGGTTACAACAACTTTTAGTAGTTGTTACAACTTTTAGAGCTCGAGTTGGGTCCAGAAGTAAAAAAAAAGGCTCCCGTTGGGCAGGAAGGCTCCGCGCTCTCTACAACACAGGCTGTGTCCGAAGACCTGCCAGCGCTGGTTACAACAACTTTTAGTAGTTGTTACAACTTTTAGAGCTCGAGTTGGGTCCAGAAGTAAAAAAAAAAAAGGCTCCCGTTGGGCAGGAAGGCTCCGCGCTCTCTACAACACAGGCTGTGTCCGAAGACCTGCCAGCGCTGGTTACAACAACTTTTAGTAGTTGTTACAACTTTTAGAGCTCGAGTTGGGTCCAGAAGTAAAAAAAAAAAAGGCTCCCGTTGGGCAGGAAGGCTCCGCGCTCTCTACAACACAGGCTGTGTCCGAAGACCTGCCAGCGCTGGTTACAACAACTTTTAGAGCTCGAGTTGGGTCCAGAAGTAAAAAAAAGAAAAAAAAGCTCCCGTTGGGCAGGAAGGCTCCGCGCTCTCTACAACACAGGCTGTGTCCGAAGACCTGCCAGCGCTGGTTACAACAACTTTTAGTAGTTGTTACAACATTTAGAGCTCGAGTTGGGTCCAGAAGTAAAAAAAAAGAAAAAAAAGCTCCCGTTGGGCAGGAAGGCTCCGCGCTCTCTACAACACAGGCTGTGTCCGAAGACCTGCCAGCGCTGGTTACAACAACTTTTAGTAGTTGTTACAACTTTTAGAGCTCGAGTTGGGTCCAGAAGTAAAAAAAAAAAGGCTCCCGTTGGGCAGGAAGGCTCCGCGCTCTCTACAACACAGGCTGTGTCCGAAGACCTGCCAGCGCTGGTTACAACAACTTTTAGTAGTTGTTACAACTTTTAGAGCTCGAGTTGGGTCCAGAAGTAAAAAAAAAAAAGGCTCCCGTTGGGCAGGAAGGCTCCGCGCTCTCTACAACACAGGCTGTGTCCGAAGACCTGCCAGCGCTGGTTACAACAACTTTTAGTAGTTGTTACAACTTTTAGAGCTCGAGTTGGGTCCAGAAGTAAAAAAAAAAAGGCTCCCGTTGGGCAGGAAGGCTCCGCGCTCTCTACAACACAGGCTGCCGAAGACCTGCCAGCGCTGGTTACAACAACTTTTAGTAGTTGTTACAACTTTTAGAGCTCGAGTTGGGTCCAGAAGTAAAAAAAAAAAGGCTCCCGTTGGGCAGGAAGGCTCCGCGCTCTCTACAACACAGGCTGTGTCCGAAGACCTGCCAGCGCTGGTTACAACAACTTTTAGTAGTTGTTACAACTTTTAGAGCTCGAGTTGGGTCCAGAAGTAAAAAAAAAAAAGGCTCCCGTTGGGCAGGAAGGCTCCGCGCTCTCTACAACACAGGCTGTGTCCGAAGACCTGCCAGCGCTGGTTACAACAACTTTTAGTAGTTACAACTTTTAGAGCTCGAGTTGGGTCCAGAAGTAAAAAAAAAAAAGGCTCCCGTTCCGCAGGAAGGCGCCGCGCTCTCTACAACACAGGCTGTGTCCGAAGACCTGCCAGCGCTGGTTACAACAACTTTTAGTAGTTGTTACAACTTTTAGAGCTCGAGTTGGGTCCAGAAGTAAAAAAAAAAAAAGGCTCCCGTTGGGCAGGAAGGCTCCGCGCTCTCTACAACACAGGCTGTGTCCGAAGACCTGCCAGCGCTGGTTACAACAACTTTTAGTAGTTGTTACAACTTTTAGAGCTCGAGTTGGGTCCAGAAGTAAAAAAAAAAAGCTCCCGTTGGGCAGGAAGGCTCCGCGCTCTCTACAACACAGGCTGTGTCCGAAGACCTGCCAGCGCTGGTTACAACAACTTTTAGTAGTTGTTACAACTTTTAGAGCTCGAGTTGGGTCCAGAAGTAAAAAAAAAAAGGCTCCTGTTGGGCAGGAAGGCTCCGCGCTCTCCACAACACAGGCTGTGTCCGAAGACCTGCCAGCGCTGGTTACAACAACTTTTAGTAGTTGTTACAACTTTTAGAGCTCGAGTTGGGTCCAGAAGTAAAAAAAAAGAAAAAAAGCTCCTGTTGGGCAGGAAGGCTCCGCGCTCTCTACAACACAGGCTGTGTCCGAAGACCTGCCAGCGCTGGTTACAACAACTTTTAGTAGTTGTTACAACTTTTAGAGCTCGAGTTGGGTCCAGAAGTAAAAAAAAAAAAAAAGGCTCCCGTTGGGCAGGAAGGCTCCGCGCTCTCTACAACACAGGCTGTGTCCGAAGACCTGCCAGCGCTGGTTACAACTTTTAGTAGTTGTTACAACTTTTAGAGCTCGAGTTGGGTCCAGAAGTAAAAAAAAAAAGGCTCCCGTTGGGCAGGAAGGCTCCGCGCTCTCTACAACACAGGCTGTGTCCGAAGACCTGCCAGCGCTGGTTACAACAACTTTTAGTAGTTGTTACAACTTTTAGAGCTCGAGTTGGGTCCAGAAGTAAAAAAAAAGAAAAAAAAGCTCCCGTTGGGCAGGAAGGCTCCGCGCTCTCTACAACACAGGCTGTGTCCGAAGACCTGCCAGCGCTCGTTACAACAACTTTTAGTAGTTGTTACAACTTTTAGAGCTCGAGTTGGGTCCAGAAGTAAAAAAAAAAAGGCTCCCGTTGGGCAGGAAGGCTCCGCGCTCTCTACAACACAGGCTGTGTCCGAAGACCTGCCAGCGCTGGTTACAACTTTTAGTAGTTGTTACAACTTTTAGAGCTCGAGTTGGGTCCAGAAGTAAAAAAAAAAAAAGGCTCCCGTTGGGCAGGAAGGCTCCGCGCTCTTTACAACACAGGCTGTGTCCGAAGACCTGCCAGCGCTGGTTACAACTTTTAGTAGTTGTTACAACTTTTAGAGCTCGAGTTGGGTCCAGAAGTAAAAAAAAAAAGGCTCCCGTTGGGCAGGAAGGCTCCGCGCTCTCTACAACACAGGCTGTGTCCGAAGACCTGCCAGCGCTGGTTACAACAACTTTTAGTAGTTGTTACAACTTTTAGAGCTCGAGTTGGGTCCAGAAGTAAAAAAAAAGGCTCCCGTTGGGCAGGAAGGCTCCGCGCTCTCTACAACACAGGCTGTGTCCGAAGACCTGCCAGCGCTGGTTACAACAACTTTTAGTAGTTGTTACAACTTTTAGAGCTCGAGTTGGGTCCAGAAGTAAAAAAAAAAGGCTCCCGTTGGGCAGGAAGGCTCCGCGCTCTCTACAACACAGGCTGTGTCCGAAGACCTGCCAGCACTGGTTACAACAACTTTTAGTAGTTGTTACAACTTTTAGAGCTCGAGTTGGGTCCAGAAGTAAAAAAAAAAGGCTCCCGTTGGGCAGGAAGGCTCCGCGCTCTCTACAACACAGGCTGTGTCCGAAGACCTGCCAGCGCTGGTTACAACAACTTTTAGTAGTTGTTACAACTTTTAGAGCTCGAGTTGGGTCCAGAAGTAAAAAAAAAAAAAGGCTCCCGTTGGGCAGGAAGGCTCTGCGCTCTCTACAACACAGGCTGTGTCCGAAGACCTGCCAGCGCTGGTTACAACAACTTTTAGAGCTCGAGTTGGGTCCAGAAGTAAAAAAAAGAAAAAAAAGCTCCCGTTGGGCAGGAAGGCTCCGCGCTCTCTACAACACAGGCTGTGTCCGAAGACCTGCCAGCGCTGGTTACAACAACTTTTAGTAGTTGTTACAACATTTAGAGCTCGAGTTGGGTCCAGAAGTAAAAAAAAGAAAAAAAAGCTCCCGTTGGGCAGGAAGGCTCCGCGCTCTCTACAACACAGGCTGTGTCCGAAGACCTGCCAGCGCTGGTTACAACAACTTTTAGTAGTTGTTACAACTTTTAGAGCTCGAGTTGGGTCCAGAAGTAAAAAAAAAAAGGCTCCCGTTGGGCAGGAAGGCTCCGCGCTCTCTACAACACAGGCTGTGTCCGAAGACCTGCCAGCGCTGGTTACAACAACTTTTAGTAGTTGTTACAACTTTTAGAGCTCGAGTTGGGTCCAGAAGTAAAAAAAAGAAAAAAAAGCTCCCGTTGGGCAGGAAGGCTCCGCGCTCTCTACAACACAGGCTGTGTCCGAAGACCTGCCAGCGCTGGTTACAACAACTTTTAGTAGTTGTTACAACATTTAGAGCTCGAGTTGGGTCCAGAAGTAAAAAAAAAGAAAAAAAAGCTCCCGTTGGGCAAGAAGGCTCCGCGCTCTCTACAACACAGGCTGTGTCCGAAGACCTGCCAGCGCTGGTTACAACAACTTTTAGTAGTTGTTACAACTTTTAGAGCTCGAGTTGGGTCCAGAAGTAAAAAAAAAGGCTCCCGTTGGGCAGGAAGGCTCCGCGCTCTCTACAACACAGGCTGTGTCCGAAGACCTGCCAGCGCTGGTTACAACAACTTTTAGTAGTTGTTACAACTTTTAGAGCTCGAGTTGGGTCCAGAAGTAAAAAAAAAAAAGGCTCCCGTTGGGCAGGAAGGCTCCGCGCTCTCTACAACACAGGCTGTGTCCGAAGACCTGCCAGCGCTGGTTACAACAACTTTTAGTAGTTACAACTTTTAGAGCTCGAGTTGGGTCCAGAAGTAAAAAAAAAAAGGCTCCCGTTGGGCAGGAAGGCTCCGCGCTCTCTACAACACAGGCTGTGTCCGAAGACCTGCCAGCGCTGGTTACAACAACTTTTAGTAGTTGTTACAACTTTTAGAGCTCGAGTTGGGTCCAGAAGTAAAAAAAAAAGGCTCCCGTTGGGCAGGAAGGCTCCGCGATCTCTACAACACAGGCTGTGTCCGAAGACCTGCCAGCGCTGGTTACAACAACTTTTAGTAGTTGTTACAACTTTTAGAGCTCGAGTTGGGTCCAGAAGTAAAAAAAAAAAAGGCTCCCGTTGGGCAGGAAGGCTCCGCGCTCTCTACAACACAGGCTGTGTCCGAAGACCTGCCAGCGCTGGTTACAACAACTTTTAGTAGTTGTTACAACTTTTAGAGCTCGAGTTGGGTCCAGAAGTAAAAAAAAAGAAAAAAAAGCTCCCGTTGGGCAGGAAGGCTCCGCGCTCTCTACAACACAGGCTGTGTCCGAAGACTTGCCAGCGCTGGTTACAACAACTTTTAGTAGTTGTTACAACTTTTAGAGCTCGAGTTGGGTCCAGAAGTAAAAAAAAAAAAGGCTCCCGTTGGGCAGGAAGGCTCCGCGCTCTCTACAACACAGGCTGTGTCCGAAGACCTGCCAGCACTGGTTACAACAACTTTTAGTAGTTGTTACAACTTTTAGAGCTCGAGTTGGGTCCAGAAGTAAAAAAAAAAAGCTCCCGTTGGGCAGGAAGGCTCCGCGCTCTCTACAACACAGGCTGTGTCCGAAGACCTGCCAGCGCTGGTTACAACAACTTTTAGTAGTTGTTACAACTTTTAGAGCTCGAGTTGGGTCCAGAAGTAAAAAAAAAAAGGCTCCTGTTGGGCAGGAAGGCTCCGCGCTCTCCACAACACAGGCTGTGTCCGAAGACCTGCCAGCGCTGGTTACAACAACTTTTAGTAGTTGTTACAACTTTTAGAGCTCGAGTTGGGTCCAGAAGTAAAAAAAAAGAAAAAAAGCTCCTGTTGGGCAGGAAGGCTCCGCGCTCTCTACAACACAGGCTGTGTCCGAAGACCTGCCAGCGCTGGTTACAACAACTTTTAGTAGTTGTTACAACTTTTAGAGCTCGAGTTGGGTCCAGAAGTAAAAAAAAAAAAAGGCTCCCGTTGGGCAGGAAGGCTCCGCGCTCTCTACAACACAGGCTGTGTCCGAAGACCTGCCAGCGCTGGTTACAACTTTTAGTAGTTGTTACAACTTTTAGAGCTCGAGTTGGGTCCAGAAGTAAAAAAAAAAAGGCTCCCGTTGGGCAGGAAGGCTCCGCGCTCTCTACAACACAGGCTGTGTCCGAAGACCTGCCAGCGCTGGTTACAACAACTTTTAGTAGTTGTTACAACTTTTAGAGCTCGAGTTGGGTCCAGAAGTAAAAAAAAAGAAAAAAAAAGCTCCCGTTGGGCAGGAAGGCTCCGCGCTCTCTACAACACAGGCTGTGTCCGAAGACCTGCCAGCGCTGGTTACAACAACTTTTAGTAGTTGTTACAACTTTTAGAGCTCGAGTTGGGTCCAGAAGTAAAAAAAAAAAGGCTCCCGTTGGGCAGGAAGGCTCCGCGCTCTCTACAACACAGGCTGTGTCCGAAGACCTGCCAGCGCTCGTTACAACAACTTTTAGTAGTTGTTACAACTTTTAGAGCTCGAGTTGGGTCCAGAAGTAAAAAAAAAAAGGCTCCCGTTGGGCAGGAAGGCTCCGCGCTCTCTACAACACAGGCTGTGTCCGAAGACCTGCCAGCGCTGGTTACAACTTTTAGTAGTTGTTACAACTTTTAGAGCTCGAGTTGGGTCCAGAAGTAAAAAAAAAAAAAGGCTCCCGTTGGGCAGGAAGGCTCCGCGCTCTTTACAACACAGGCTGTGTCCGAAGACCTGCCAGCGCTGGTTACAACAACTTTTAGTAGTTGTTACAACTTTTAGAGCTCGAGTTGGGTCCAGAAGTAAAAAAAAAAAGGCTCCCGTTGGGCAGGAAGGCTCCGCGCTCTCTACAACACAGGCTGTGTCCGAAGACCTGCCAGCGCTGGTTACAACAACTTTTAGTAGTTGTTACAACTTTTAGAGCTCGAGTTGGGTCCAGAAGTAAAAAAAAAGGCTCCCGTTGGGCAGGAAGGCTCCGCGCTCTCTACAACACAGGCTGTGTCCGAAGACCTGCCAGCGCTGGTTACAACAACTTTTAGTAGTTGTTACAACTTTTAGAGCTCGAGTTGGGTCCAGAAGTAAAAAAAAAAGGCTCCCGTTGGGCAGGAAGGCTCCGCGCTCTCTACAACACAGGCTGTGTCCGAAGACCTGCCAGCACTGGTTACAACAACTTTTAGTAGTTGTTACAACTTTTAGAGCTCGAGTTGGGTCCAGAAGTAAAAAAAAAGGCTCCCGTTGGGCAGGAAGGCTCCGCGCTCTCTACAACACAGGCTGTGTCCGAAGACCTGCCAGCGCTGGTTACAACAACTTTTAGTAGTTGTTACAACTTTTAGAGCTCGAGTTGGGTCCAGAAGTAAAAAAAAAAAAAGGCTCCCGTTGGGCAGGAAGGCTCTGCGCTCTCTACAACACAGGCTGTGTCCGAAGACCTGCCAGCGCTGGTTACAACAACTTTTAGAGCTCGAGTTGGGTCCAGAAGTAAAAAAAAGAAAAAAAAGCTCCCGTTGGGCAGGAAGGCTCCGCGCTCTCTACAACACAGGCTGTGTCCGAAGACCTGCCAGCGCTGGTTACAACAACTTTTAGTAGTTGTTACAACATTTAGAGCTCGAGTTGGGTCCAGAAGTAAAAAAAAGAAAAAAAAGCTCCCGTTGGGCAGGAAGGCTCCGCGCTCTCTACAACACAGGCTGTGTCCGAAGACCTGCCAGCGCTGGTTACAACAACTTTTAGTAGTTGTTACAACTTTTAGAGCTCGAGTTGGGTCCAGAAGTAAAAAAAAAAAGGCTCCCGTTGGGCAGGAAGGCTCCGCGCTCTCTACAACACAGGCTGTGTCCGAAGACCTGCCAGCGCTGGTTACAACAACTTTTAGTAGTTGTTACAACTTTTAGAGCTCGAGTTGGGTCCAGAAGTAAAAAAAAGAAAAAAAAGCTCCCGTTGGGCAGGAAGGCTCCGCGCTCTCTACAACACAGGCTGTGTCCGAAGACCTGCCAGCGCTGGTTACAACAACTTTTAGTAGTTGTTACAACATTTAGAGCTCGAGTTGGGTCCAGAAGTAAAAAAAAAGAAAAAAAGCTCCCGTTGGGCAAGAAGGCTCCGCGCTCTCTACAACACAGGCTGTGTCCGAAGACCTGCCAGCGCTGGTTACAACAACTTTTAGTAGTTGTTACAACTTTTAGAGCTCGAGTTGGGTCCAGAAGTAAAAAAAAAAGGCTCCCGTTGGGCAGGAAGGCTCCGCGCTCTCTACAACACAGGCTGTGTCCGAAGACCTGCCAGCGCTGGTTACAACAACTTTTAGTAGTTGTTACAACTTTTAGAGCTCGAGTTGGGTCCAGAAGTAAAAAAAAAAAAGGCTCCCGTTGGGCAGGAAGGCTCCGCGCTCTCTACAACACAGGCTGTGTCCGAAGACCTGCCAGCGCTGGTTACAACAACTTTTAGTAGTTGTTACAACTTTTAGAGCTCGAGTTGGGTCCAGAATAAAAAAAAAGGCTCCCGTTGGGCAGGAAGGCTCAGCGCTCTCTACAACACAGGCTGTGTCCGAAGACCTGCCAGCGCTGGTTACAACAACTTTTAGTAGTTGTTACAACTTTTAGAGCTCGAGTTGGGTCCAGAAGTAAAAAAAAAAAAAGGCTCCCGTTGGGCAGGAAGGCTCCGCGCTCTCTACAACACAGGCTGTGTCCGAAGACCTGCCAGCGCTGGTTACAACAACTTTTAGTAGTTACAACTTTTAGAGCTCGAGTTGGGTCCAGAAGTAAAAAAAAAAAGGCTCCCGT
The DNA here is from genome assembly GCF_055883805.1 of Amblyomma maculatum. Lineage (NCBI taxonomy): Eukaryota > Metazoa > Arthropoda > Arachnida > Ixodida > Ixodidae > Amblyomma > Amblyomma maculatum. The sequence continues at coordinate 29,357,200 of NC_139350.1, read as the reverse complement.
TGGGCAGGAAGGCTCCGCGCTCTCTACAACACAGGCTGTGTCCGAAGACCTGCCAGCGCTGGTTACAACAACTTTTAGTAGTTGTTACAACTTTTAGAGCTCGAGTTGGGTCCAGAAGTAAAAAAAAAAAAGGCTCCCGTTGGGCAGGAAGGCTCCGCGCTCTCTACAACACAGGCTGTGTCCGAAGACCTGCCAGCGCTGGTTACAACAACTTTTAGTAGTTACAACTTTTAGAGCTCGAGTTGGGTCCAGAAATAAAAAAAAAAGGCTCCCGTTGGGCAGGAAGGCGCCGCGCTCTCTACAACACAGGCTGTGTCCGAAGACCTGCCAGCGCTGGTTACAACAACTTTTAGTAGTTGTTACAACTTTTAGAGCTCGAGTTGGGTCCAGAAGTAAAAAAAAAAAAAAGGCTCCCGTTGGGCAGGAAGGCTCCGCGCTCTCTACAACACAGGCTGTGTCCGAAGACCTGCCAGCGCTGGTTACAACAACTTTTAGTAGTTGTTACAACTTTTAGAGCTCGAGTTGGGTCCAGAAGTAAAAAAAAAAAGGCTCCCGTTGGGCAGGAAGGCTCCGCGCTCTCTACAACACAGGCTGTGTCCGAAGACCTGCCAGCGCTGGTTACAACAACTTTTAGTAGTTGTTACAACTTTTAGAGCTCGAGTTGGGTCCAGAAGTAAAAAAAAAGAAAAAAAAGCTCCCGTTGGGCAGGAAGGCTCCGCGCTCTCTACAACACAGGCTGTGTCCGAAGACCTGCCAGCGCTGGTTACAACAACTTTTAGTAGTTGTTACAACTTTTAGAGCTCGAGTTGGGTCCAGAAGTAAAAAAAAAGAAAAAAAAGCTCCCGTTGGGCAGGAAGGCTCCGCGCTCTCTACAACACAGGCTGTGTCCGAAGACCTGCCAGCGCTGGTTACAACAACTTTTAGTAGTAACAACTTTTAGAGCTCGAGTTGGGTCCAGAAGTAAAAAAAAAAAAAGGCTCCCGTTGGGCAGGAAGGCTCCGCGCTCTCTACAACACAGGCTGTGTCCGAAGACCTGCCAGCGCTGGTTACAACAACTTTTAGTAGTTGTTACAACTTTTAGAGCTCGAGTTGGGTCCAGAAGTAAAAAAAAAAGAAAAAAAAGCTCCCGTTGGGCAGGAAGGCTCCGCGCTCTCTACAACACAGGCTGTGTCCGAAGACCTGCCAGCGCAGGTTACAACTTTTAGTAGTTGTTACAACTTTTAGAGCTCGAGTTGGGTCCAGAAGTAAAAAAAAAAGGCTCCCGTTGGGCAGGAAGGCTCCGCGCTCTCTACAACACAGGCTGTGTCCGAAGGCCTGCCAGCGCTGGTTACAACAACTTTTAGTAGTTGTTACAACTTTTAGAGCTCGAGTTGGGTCCAGAAGTAAAAAAAAAAAAAAAGCTCCCGTTGGGCAGGAAGGCTCCGCGCTCTCTACAACACAGGCTTTGTCCGAAGACCTGCCAGCGCTGGTTACAACAACTTTTAGTAGTTGTTACAACTTTTAGAGCTCGAGTTGGGTCCAGAAGTAAAAAAAGAAAAAAAAGCTCCCGTTGGGCAGGAAGGCTCCGCGCTCTCTACAACACAGGCTGTGTCCGAAGACCTGCCAGCGCTGGTTACAACAACTTTTAGTAGTTGTTACAACTTTTAGAGCTCGAGTTGGGTCCAGAAGTAAAAAAAAAAAAAAGGCTCCCGTTGGGCAGGAAGGCTCCGCGCTCTCTACAACACAGGCTGTGTCCGAAGACCTGCCAGCGCTGGTTACAACAACTTTTAGTAGTTACAACTTTTAGAGCTCGAGTTGGGTCCAGAAGTAAAAAAAAAGAAAAAAAAGCTCCCGTTGGGCAGGAAGGCTCCGCGCTCTCTACAACACAGGCTGTGTCCGAAGACCTGCCAGCGCTGGTTACAACAACTTTTAGTAATTGTTACAACTTTTAGAGCTCGAGTTGGGTCCAGAAGTAAAAAAAAAAAAGGCTCCTGTTGGGCAGGAAGGCTCCGCGCTCTCTACAACACAGGCTGTGTCCGAAGACCTGCCAGCGCTGGTTACAACAACTTTTAGTAGTTGTTACAACTTTTAGAGCTCGAGTTGGGTCCAGAAGTAAAAAAAAAAAAGGCTCCCGTTGGGCAGGAAGGCTCCGCGCTCTCTACAACACAGGCTGTATCCGAAGACCTGCCAGCGCTGGTTACAACTTTTAGTAGTTGTTACAACTTTTAGAGCTCGAGTTGGGTCCAGAAGTAAAAAAAAAAGAAAAAAAAGCTCCCGTTGGGCAGGAAGGGTCCGCGCTCTCTACAACACAGGCTGTGTCCGAAGACCTGCCAGCGCTGGTTACAACAACTTTTAGTAGTTGTTACAACTTTTAGAGCTCGAGTTGGGTCCAGAAGTAAAAAAAAAAAGGCTCCCGTTGGGCAGGAAGGCTCCGCGCTCTCTACAACACAGGCTGTGTCCGAAGACCTGCCAGCGCTGGTTACAACAACTTTTAGTAGTTGTTACAACTTTTAGAGCTCGAGTTGGGTCCAGAAGTAAAAAAAAAGGCTCCCGTTGGGCAGGAAGGCTCCGCGCTCTTTACAACACAGGCTGTGTCCAAAGACCTGCCAGCGCTGGTTACAACTTTTAGTAGTTGTTACAACTTTTAGAGCTCGAGTTGGGTCCAGAAGTAAAAAAAAAAAAAGGCTCCTGTTGGGCAGGAAGGCTCCGCACTCTCTACAACACAGGCTGTGTCCGAAGACCTGCCAGCGCTGGTTACAACAACTTTTAGTAGTTGTTACAACTTTTGGAGCTCGAGCTGGGTCCAGAAGTAAAAAAAAAAAAGGCTCCCGTTGGGCAGGAAGGCTCCGCGCTCTCTACAACACAGGCTGTGTCCGAAGACCTGCCAGCGCTGGTTACAGCAACATTTAGTAGTTGTTACAACTTTTAGAGCTCGAGTTGGGTCCAGAAGTAAAAAAAAAGAAAAAAAAGCTCCCGTTGGGCAGGAAGGCTCCGCGCTCTCTACAACACAGGCTGTGTCCGAAGACCTGCCAGCGCTGGTTACAACAACTTTTAGTAGTTGTTACAACTTTTAGAGCTCGAGTTGGGTCCAGAAGTAAAAAAAAAAGGCTCCCATTGGGCAGGAAGGCTCCGCGCTCTCTACAACACAGGCTGTGTCCGAAGACCTGCCAGCGCTGGTTACAACTTTTAGTAGTTGTTACAACTTTTAGAGCTCGAGTTGGGTCCAGAAGTAAAAAAAAAAAAGGCTCCCGTTGGGCAGAAAGGCTCCGCGCTCTCTACAACACAGGCTGTGTCCGAAGACCTGCCAGCGCTGGTTACAACAACTTTTAGTAGTTGTTACAACTTTTAGAGCTCGAGTTGGGTCCAGAAGTAAAAAAAAAGAAAAAAAAGCTCCCGTTGGGCAGGAAGGCTCCGCGCTCTCTACAACACAGGCTTTGTCCGAAGACCTGCCAGCGCTGGTTACAACAACTTTTAGTAGTTGTTACAACTTTTAGAGGTTGAGTTGGGTCCAGAAGTAAAAAAAAGAAAAAAAAGCTCCCGTTGGGCAGGAAGGCTCCGCGCTCTCTACAACACAGGCTGTGTCCGAAGACCTGCCAGCGCTGGTTACAACAACTTTTAGTAGTTGTTACAACTTTTAGAGCTCGAGTTGGGTCCAGAAGTAAAAAAAAAAAAGGCTCCCGTTGGGCAGGAAGGCTCCGCGCTCTCTACAACACAGGCTGTGTCCGAAGACCTGCCAGCGCTGGTTACAACAACTTTTAGTAGTTACAACTTTTAGAGCTCGAGTTGGGTCCAGAAGTAAAAAAAAGAAAAAAAGCTCCCGTTGGGCAGGAAGGCTCCGCGCTCTCTACAACACAGGCTGTGTCCGAAGACCTGCCAGCGCTGGTTACAACAACTTTTAGTAGTTGTTACAACTTTTAGAGCTCGAGTTGGGTCCAGAAGTAAAAAAAAAAAAGGCTCCCGTTGGGCAGGAAGGCTCCGCGCTCTCTACAACACAGGCTGTGTCCGAAGACCTGCCAGCGCTGGTTACAACTTTTAGTAGTTGTTACAACTTTTAGAGCTCGAGTTGGGTCCAGAAGTAAAAAAAAAGAAAAAAAAGCTCCCGTTGGGCAGGAAGGGTCCGCGCTCTCTACAACACAGTCTGTGTCCGAAGACCTGCCAGCGCTGGTTACAACAACTTTTAGTAGTTGTTACAACTTTTAGAGCTCGAGTTGGGTCCAGAAGTAAAAAAAAAAAAGGCTCCCGTTGGGCAGGAAGGCTCCGCGCTCTCTACAACACAGGCTGTGTCCGAAGACCTGCCAGCGCTGGTTACAACAACTTTTAGTAGTTGTTACAACTTTTAGAGCTCGAGTTGGGTCCAGAAGTAAAAAAAAAGGCTCCCGTTGGGCAGGAAGGCTCCGCGCTCTCTACAACACAGGCTGTGTCCAAAGACCTGCCAGCGCTGGTTACAACAACTTTTAGTAGTTGTTACAACTTTTAGAGCTCGAGTTGGGTCCAGAAGTAAAAAAAAAAAAGGCTCCTGTTGGGCAGGAAGGCTCCGCGCTCTCTACAACACAGGCTGTGTCCGAAGACCTGCCAGCGCTGGTTACAACAACTTTTAGTAGTTGTTACAACTTTTGGAGCTCGAGCTGGGTCCAGAAGTAAAAAAAAAAAGGCTCCCGTTGGGCAGGAAGGCTCCGCGCTCTCTACAACACAGGCTGTGTCCGAAGACCTGCCAGCGCTGGTTACAACAACTTTTAGTAGTTGTTACAACTTTTAGAGCTCGAGTTGGGTCCAGTAGTAAAAAAAAAGAAAAAAAAGCTCCCGTTGGGCAGGAAGGCTCCGCGCTCTCTACAACACAGGCTGTGTCCGAAGACCTGCCAGCGCTGGTTACAACAACTTTTAGTAGTTGTTACAACTTTTAGTGCTCGAGTTGGGTCCAGAAGTAAAAAAAAAAGGCTCCCGTTGGGCAGAAAGGCTCCGCGCTCTCTACAACACAGGCTGTGTCCGAAGACCTGCCAGTGCTGGTTACAACAACTTTTAGTAGTTGTTACAACTTTTAGAGCTCGAGTTGGGTCCAGAAGTAAAAAAAAAAGAAAAAAAAGCTCCCGTTGGGCAGGAAGGCTCCGCGCTCTCTACAACACAGGCTGTGTCCGAAGACCTGCCAGCGCTGGTTACAACAACTTTTAGTAGTTGTTACAACTTTTAGAGCTAGAGTTGGGTCCAGAAGTAAAAAAAAAAAAAGGCTCCCGTTGGGCAGGAAGGCTCCGCGCTCTCTACAACACAGGCTGTGTCCGAAGACCTGCCAGCGCTGGTTACAACAACTTTTAGTAGTTGTTACAACTTTTAGAGCTCGAGTTGGGTCCAGAAGTAAAAAAAAAAGGCTCCCGTTGGGCAGGAAGGCTCCGCGCTCTCTACAACACAGGCTGTGTCCGAAGACCTGCCAGCGCTGGTTACAACAACTTTTAGTAGTTGTTACAACTTTTAGAGCTCGAGTTGGGTCCTGAAGTAAAAAAAAAAAGGCTCCCGTTGGGCAGGAAGGCTCCGCGCTCTCTACAATAGGGCTGTGTCCGAAGACCTGCCAGCGCTGGTTACAACAACTTTTAGTAGTTGTTACAACTTTTAGAGCTCCAGTTGGGTCCAGAAGTAAAAAAAAAGGCTCCCGTTGGGCAGGAAGGCTCCGCGCTCTCTACAACACAGGCTGTGTCCGAAGACCTGCCAGCGCTGGTTACAACAACTTTTAGTAGTTACAACTTTTAGAGCTCGAGTTGGGTCCAGAAGTAAAAAAAAAAAGGCTCCCGTTGGGCAGGAAGGCTCCGCGCTCTCTACAACACAGGCTGTGTCCGAAGACCTGCCAGCGCTGGTTACAACAACTTTTAGTAGTTGTTACAACTTTAGAGCTCGAGTTGGGTCCAGAAGTAAAAAAAAAAAGGCTCCCGTTGGGCAGGAAGGCTCTGCGCTCTCTACAACACAGGCTGTGTCCGAAGACCTGCCAGCGCTGGTTACAACAACTTTTAGTAGTTACAACTTTTAGAGCTCGAGTTGGGTCCAGAAGTAAAAAAAAAAGGCTCCCGTTGGGCAGGAAGGCGCCGCGCTCTCTACAACACAGGCTGTGTCCGAAGACCTGCCAGCGCTGGTTACAACAACTTTTAGTAGTTGTTACAACTTTTGGAGCTCGAGCTGGGTCCAGAAGTAAAAAAAAAAGGCTCCCGTTGGGCAGGAAGGCTCCGCGCTCTCTACAACACAGGCTGTGTCCGAAGACCTGCCAGCGCTGGTTACAACAACTTTTAGTAGTTGTTACAACTTTTAGAGCTCGAGTTGGGTCCAGTAGTAAAAAAAAAGAAAAAAAAGCTCCCGTTGGGCAGGAAGGCTCCGCGCTCTCTACAACACAGGCTGTGTCCGAAGACCTGCCAGCGCTGGTTACAACAACTTTTAGTAGTTGTTACAACTTTTAGTGCTCGAGTTGGGTCCAGAAGTAAAAAAAAAAAGGCTCCCGTTGGGCAGAAAGGCTCCGCGCTCTCTACAACACAGGCTGTGTCCGAAGACCTGCCAGTGCTGGTTACAACAACTTTTAGTAGTTGTTACAACTTTTAGAGCTCGAGTTGGGTCCAGAAGTAAAAAAAAAAGAAAAAAAAGCTCCCGTTGGGCAGGAAGGCTCCGCGCTCTCTACAACACAGGCTGTGTCCGAAGACCTGCCAGCGCTGGTTACAACAACTTTTAGTAGTTGTTACAACTTTTAGAGCTAGAGTTGGGTCCAGAAGTAAAAAAAAAAAAAGGCTCCCGTTGGGCAGGAAGGCTCCGCGCTCTCTACAACACAGGCTGTGTCCGAAGACCTGCCAGCGCTGGTTACAACAACTTTTAGTAGTTGTTACAACTTTTAGAGCTCGAGTTGGGTCCAGAAGTAAAAAAAAAAGGCTCCCGTTGGGCAGGAAGGCTCCGCGCTCTCTACAACACAGGCTGTGTCCGAAGACCTGCCAGCGCTGGTTACAACAACTTTTAGTAGTTGTTACAACTTTTAGAGCTCGAGTTGGGTCCAGAAGTAAAAAAAAAAAGGCTCCCGTTGGGCAGGAAGGCTCCGCGCTCTCTACAACACAGGCTGTGTCCGAAGACCTGCCAGCGCTGGTTACAACAACTTTTAGTAGTTGTTACAACTTTTAGAGCTCCAGTTGGGTCCAGAAGTAAAAAAAAAGGCTCCCGTTGGGCAGGAAGGCTCCGCGCTCTCTACAACACAGGCTGTGTCCGAAGACCTGCCAGCGCTGGTTACAACAACTTTTAGTAGTTACAACTTTTAGAGCTCGAGTTGGGTCCAGAAGTAAAAAAAAAAAGGCTCCCGTTGGGCAGGAAGGCTCCGCGCTCTCTACAACACAGGCTGTGTCCGAAGACCTGCCAGCGCTGGTTACAACAACTTTTAGTAGTTGTTACAACTTTTAGAGCTCGAGTTGGGTCCAGAAGTAAAAAAAAAAAAGGCTCCCGTTGGGCAGGAAGGCTCTGCGCTCTCTACAACACAGGCTGTGTCCGAAGACCTGCCAGCGCTGGTTACAACAACTTTTAGTAGTTACAACTTTTAGAGCTCGAGTTGGGTCCAGAAGTAAAAAAAAAAGGCTCCCGTTGGGCAGGAAGGCGCCGCGCTCTCTACAACACAGGCTGTGTCCGAAGACCTGCCAGCGCTGGTTACAACAACTTTTAGTAGTTGTTACAACTTTTAGAGCTCGAGTTGGGTCCAGAAGTAAAAAAAAAAAAAGGCTCCCGTTGGGCAGGAAGGCTCCGCGCTCTCTACAACACAGGCTGTGTCCGAAGACCTGCCAGCGCTGGTTACAACAACTTTTAGTAGTTGTTACAACTTTTAGAGCTCGAGTTGGGTCCAGAAGTAAAAAAAAAAGGCTCCCGTTGGGCAGGAAGGCTCCGCGCTCTCTACAACACAGGCTGTGTCCGAAGACCTGCCAGCGCTGGTTACAACAACTTTTAGTAGTTGTTACAACTTTTAGAGCTCGAGTTGGGTCCAGAAGTAAAAAAAAAGAAAAAAAAGCTCCCGTTGGGCAGGAAGGCTCCGCGCTCTCTACAACACAGGCTGTGTCCGAAGACCTGCCAGCGCTGGTTACAACAACTTTTAGTAGTTGTTACAACTTTTAGAGCTCGAGTTGGGTCCAGAAGTAAAAAAAAGAAAAAAAGCTCCCGTTGGGCAGGAAGGCTCCGCGCTCTCTACAACACAGGCTGTGTCCGAAGACCTGCCAGCGCTGGTTACAACAACTTTTAGTAGTTGTTACAACTTTTAGAGCTCGAGTTGGGTCCAGAAGTAAAAAAAAAAGGCTCCCATTGGGCAGGAAGGCTCCGCGCTCTCTACAACACAGGCTGTGTCCGAAGACCTGCCAGCGCTGGTTACAACAACTTTTAGTAGTTGTTACAACTTTTAGAGCTCGAGTTGGGTCCAGAAGTAAAAAAAAAAAAGGCTCCCGTTGGGCAGAAAGGCTCCGCGCTCTCTACAACACAGGCTGTGTCCGAAGACCTGCCAGCGCTGGTTACAACAACTTTTAGTAGTTGTTACAACTTTTAGAGCTCGAGTTGGGTCCAGAAGTAAAAAAAAAGAAAAAAAAAGCTCCCGTTGGGCAGGAAGGCTCCGCGCTCTCTACAACACAGGCTTTGTCCGAAGACCTGCCAGCGCTGGTTACAACAACTTTTAGTAGTTGTTACAACTTTTAGAGCTCGAGTTGGGTCCAGAAGTAAAAAAAAGAAAAAAAAGCTCCCGTTGGGCAGGAAGGCTCCGCGCTCTCTACAACACAGGCTGTGTCCGAAGACCTGCCAGCGCTGGTTACAACAACTTTTAGTAGTTGTTACAACTTTTAGAGCTCGAGTTGGGTCCAGAAGTAAAAAAAAAAAAGGCTCCCGTTGGGCAGGAAGGCTCCGCGCTCTCTACAACACAGGCTGTGTCCGAAGACCTGCCAGCGCTGGTTACAACAACTTTTAGTAGTTACAACTTTTAGAGCTCGAGTTGGGTCCAGAAGTAAAAAAAAGAAAAAAAGCTCCCGTTGGGCAGGAAGGCTCCGCGCTCTCTACAACACAGGCTGTGTCCGAAGACCTGCCAGCGCTGGTTACAACAACTTTTAGTAGTTGTTACAACTTTTAGAGCTCGAGTTGGGTCCAGAAGTAAAAAAAAAAAAAAGGCTCCCGTTGGGCAGGAAGGCTCCGCGCTCTCTACAACACAGGCTGTGTCCGAAGACCTGCCAGCGCTGGTTACAACTTTTAGTAGTTGTTACAACTTTTAGAGCTCGAGTTGGGTCCAGAAGTAAAAAAAAAGAAAAAAAAGCTCCCGTTGGGCAGGAAGGGTCCGCGCTCTCTACAACACAGTCTGTGTCCGAAGACCTGCCAGCGCTGGTTACAACAACTTTTAGTAGTTGTTACAACTTTTAGAGCTCGAGTTGGGTCCAGAAGTAAAAAAAAAAAGGCTCCCGTTGGGCAGGAAGGCTCCGCGCTCTCTACAACACAGGCTGTGTCCGAAGACCTGCCAGCGCTGGTTACAACAACTTTTAGTAGTTGTTACAACTTTTAGAGCTCGAGTTGGGTCCAGAAGTAAAAAAAAAGGCTCCCGTTGGGCAGGAAGGCTCCGCGCTCTCTACAACACAGGCTGTGTCCAAAGACCTGCCAGCGCTGGTTACAACAACTTTTAGTAGTTGTTACAACTTTTAGAGCTCGAGTTGGGTCCAGAAGTAAAAAAAAAAAGGCTCCCGTTGGGCAGGAAGGCTCCGCGCTCTCTACAACACAGGCTGTGTCCGAAGACCTGCCAGCGCTGGTTACAACAACTTTTAGTAGTTGTTACAACTTTTAGAGCTCGAGTTGGGTCCAGAAGTAAAAAAAAAGGCTCCCGTTGGGCAGGAAGGCTCCGCGCTCTCTACAACACAGGCTGTGTCCAAAGACCTGCCAGCGCTGGTTACAACAACTTTTAGTAGTTGTTACAACTTTTAGAGCTCGAGTTGGGTCCAGTAGTAAAAAAAAAGAAAAAAAAGCTCCCGTTGGGCAGGAAGGCTCCGCGCTCTCTACAACACAGGCTGTGTCCGAAGACCTGCCAGCGCTGGTTACAACAACTTTTAGTAGTTGTTACAACTTTTAGTGCTCGAGTTGGGTCCAGAAGTAAAAAAAAAAGGCTCCCGTTGGGCAGGAAGGCTCCGCGCTCTCTACAACACAGGCTGTGTCCGAAGACCTGCCAGCGCTGGTTACAACAACTTTTAGTAGTTGTTACAACTTTTAGAGCTCGAGTTGGGTCCAGAAGTAAAAAAAAAGAAAAAAAAGGTCCCGTTGGGCAGGAAGGCTCCGCGCTCTCTACAACACAGGCTGTGTCCGAAGACCTGCCAGCGCTGGTTACAACAACTTTTAGTAGTAACAACTTTTAGAGCTCGAGTTGGGTCCAGAAGTAAAAAAAAAAAAAGGCTCCCGTTGGGCAGGAAGGCTCCGCGCTCTCTACAACACAGGCTGTGTCCGAAGACCTGCCAGCGCTGGTTACAACAACTTTTAGTAGTTGTTACAACTTTTAGAGCTCGAGTTGGGTCCAGAAGTAAAAAAAAAGAAAAAAAAGCTCCCGTTGGGCAGGAAGGCTCCGCGCTCTCTACAACACAGGCTGTGTCCGAAGACCTGCCAGCGCAGGTTACAACAACTTTTAGTAGTTGTTACAACTTTTAGAGCTCGAGTTGGGTCCAGAAGTAAAAAAAAAAGGCTCCCGTTGGGCAGGAAGGCTCCGCGCTCTCTACAACACAGGCTGTGTCCGAAGGCCTGCCAGCGCTGGTTACAACAACTTTTAGTAGTTGTTACAACTTTTAGAGCTCGAGTTGGGTCCAGAAGTAAAAAAAAAAAAAAGCTCCCGTTGGGCAGGAAGGCTCCGCGCTCTCTACAACACAGGCTTTGTCCGAAGACCTGCCAGCGCTGGTTACAACAACTTTTAGTAGTTGTTACAACTTTTAGAGCTCGAGTTGGGTCCAGAAGTAAAAAAAGAAAAAAAAGCTCCCGTTGGGCAGGAAGGCTCCGCGCTCTCTACAACACAGGCTGTGTCCGAAGACCTGCCAGCGCTGGTTACAACAACTTTTAGTAGTTGTTACAACTTTTAGAGCTCGAGTTGGGTCCAGAAGTAAAAAAAAAAAAAAGGCTCCCGTTGGGCAGGAAGGCTCCGCGCTCTCTACAACACAGGCTGTGTCCGAAGACCTGCCAGCGCTGGTTACAACAACTTTTAGTAGTTACAACTTTTAGAGCTCGAGTTGGGTCCAGAAGTAAAAAAAAAGAAAAAAAAGCTCCCGTTGGGCAGGAAGGCTCCGCGCTCTCTACAACACAGGCTGTGTCCGAAGACCTGCCAGCGCTGGTTACAACAACTTTTAGTAATTGTTACAACTTTTAGAGCTCGAGTTGGGTCCAGAAGTAAAAAAAAAAAAGGCTCCTGTTGGGCAGGAAGGCTCCGCGCTCTCTACAACACAGGCTGTGTCCGAAGACCTGCCAGCGCTGGTTACAACAACTTTTAGTAGTTGTTACAACTTTTAGAGCTCGAGTTGGGTCCAGAAGTAAAAAAAAAAAAGGCTCCCGTTGGGCAGGAAGGCTCCGCGCTCTCTACAACACAGGCTGTATCCGAAGACCTGCCAGCGCTGGTTACAACTTTTAGTAGTTGTTACAACTTTTAGAGCTCGAGTTGGGTCCAGAAGTAAAAAAAAAAGAAAAAAAAGCTCCCGTTGGGCAGGAAGGGTCCGCGCTCTCTACAACACAGGCTGTGTCCGAAGACCTGCCAGCGCTGGTTACAACAACTTTTAGTAGTTGTTACAACTTTTAGAGCTCGAGTTGGGTCCAGAAGTAAAAAAAAAAAGGCTCCCGTTGGGCAGGAAGGCTCCGCGCTCTCTACAACACAGGCTGTGTCCGAAGACCTGCCAGCGCTGGTTACAACAACTTTTAGTAGTTGTTACAACTTTTAGAGCTCGAGTTGGGTCCAGAAGTAAAAAAAAAGGCTCCCGTTGGGCAGGAAGGCTCCGCGCTCTTTACAACACAGGCTGTGTCCAAAGACCTGCCAGCGCTGGTTACAACTTTTAGTAGTTGTTACAACTTTTAGAGCTCGAGTTGGGTCCAGAAGTAAAAAAAAAAAAAGGCTCCTGTTGGGCAGGAAGGCTCCGCACTCTCTACAACACAGGCTGTGTCCGAAGACCTGCCAGCGCTGGTTACAACAACTTTTAGTAGTTGTTACAACTTTTGGAGCTCGAGCTGGGTCCAGAAGTAAAAAAAAAAAAGGCTCCCGTTGGGCAGGAAGGCTCCGCGCTCTCTACAACACAGGCTGTGTCCGAAGACCTGCCAGCGCTGGTTACAGCAACATTTAGTAGTTGTTACAACTTTTAGAGCTCGAGTTGGGTCCAGAAGTAAAAAAAAAGAAAAAAAAGCTCCCGTTGGGCAGGAAGGCTCCGCGCTCTCTACAACACAGGCTGTGTCCGAAGACCTGCCAGCGCTGGTTACAACAACTTTTAGTAGTTGTTACAACTTTTAGAGCTCGAGTTGGGTCCAGAAGTAAAAAAAAAAGGCTCCCATTGGGCAGGAAGGCTCCGCGCTCTCTACAACACAGGCTGTGTCCGAAGACCTGCCAGCGCTGGTTACAACTTTTAGTAGTTGTTACAACTTTTAGAGCTCGAGTTGGGTCCAGAAGTAAAAAAAAAAAAGGCTCCCGTTGGGCAGAAAGGCTCCGCGCTCTCTACAACACAGGCTGTGTCCGAAGACCTGCCAGCGCTGGTTACAACAACTTTTAGTAGTTGTTACAACTTTTAGAGCTCGAGTTGGGTCCAGAAGTAAAAAAAAAGAAAAAAAAGCTCCCGTTGGGCAGGAAGGCTCCGCGCTCTCTACAACACAGGCTTTGTCCGAAGACCTGCCAGCGCTGGTTACAACAACTTTTAGTAGTTGTTACAACTTTTAGAGGTTGAGTTGGGTCCAGAAGTAAAAAAAAGAAAAAAAAGCTCCCGTTGGGCAGGAAGGCTCCGCGCTCTCTACAACACAGGCTGTGTCCGAAGACCTGCCAGCGCTGGTTACAACAACTTTTAGTAGTTGTTACAACTTTTAGAGCTCGAGTTGGGTCCAGAAGTAAAAAAAAAAAAAGGCTCCCGTTGGGCAGGAAGGCTCCGCGCTCTCTACAACACAGGCTGTGTCCGAAGACCTGCCAGCGCTGGTTACAACAACTTTTAGTAGTTACAACTTTTAGAGCTCGAGTTGGGTCCAGAAGTAAAAAAAAGAAAAAAAGCTCCCGTTGGGCAGGAAGGCTCCGCGCTCTCTACAACACAGGCTGTGTCCGAAGACCTGCCAGCGCTGGTTACAACAACTTTTAGTAGTTGTTACAACTTTTAGAGCTCGAGTTGGGTCCAGAAGTAAAAAAAAAAAAGGCTCCCGTTGGGCAGGAAGGCTCCGCGCTCTCTACAACACAGGCTGTGTCCGAAGACCTGCCAGCGCTGGTTACAACTTTTAGTAGTTGTTACAACTTTTAGAGCTCGAGTTGGGTCCAGAAGTAAAAAAAAAGAAAAAAAAGCTCCCGTTGGGCAGGAAGGGTCCGCGCTCTCTACAACACAGTCTGTGTCCGAAGACCTGCCAGCGCTGGTTACAACAACTTTTAGTAGTTGTTACAACTTTTAGAGCTCGAGTTGGGTCCAGAAGTAAAAAAAAAAAGGCTCCCGTTGGGCAGGAAGGCTCCGCGCTCTCTACAACACAGGCTGTGTCCGAAGACCTGCCAGCGCTGGTTACAACAACTTTTAGTAGTTGTTACAACTTTTAGAGCTCGAGTTGGGTCCAGAAGTAAAAAAAAAGGCTCCCGTTGGGCAGGAAGGCTCCGCGCTCTCTACAACACAGGCTGTGTCCAAAGACCTGCCAGCGCTGGTTACAACAACTTTTAGTAGTTGTTACAACTTTTAGAGCTCGAGTTGGGTCCAGAAGTAAAAAAAAAAAAGGCTCCTGTTGGGCAGGAAGGCTCCGCGCTCTCTACAACACAGGCTGTGTCCGAAGACCTGCCAGCGCTGGTTACAACAACTTTTAGTAGTTGTTACAACTTTTGGAGCTCGAGCTGGGTCCAGAAGTAAAAAAAAAAAGGCTCCCGTTGGGCAGGAAGGCTCCGCGCTCTCTACAACACAGGCTGTGTCCGAAGACCTGCCAGCGCTGGTTACAACAACTTTTAGTAGTTGTTACAACTTTTAGAGCTCGAGTTGGGTCCAGTAGTAAAAAAAAAGAAAAAAAAGCTCCCGTTGGGCAGGAAGGCTCCGCGCTCTCTACAACACAGGCTGTGTCCGAAGACCTGCCAGCGCTGGTTACAACAACTTTTAGTAGTTGTTACAACTTTTAGTGCTCGAGTTGGGTCCAGAAGTAAAAAAAAAAGGCTCCCGTTGGGCAGAAAGGCTCCGCGCTCTCTACAACACAGGCTGTGTCCGAAGACCTGCCAGTGCTGGTTACAACAACTTTTAGTAGTTGTTACAACTTTTAGAGCTCGAGTTGGGTCCAGAAGTAAAAAAAAAAGAAAAAAAAGCTCCCGTTGGGCAGGAAGGCTCCGCGCTCTCTACAACACAGGCTGTGTCCGAAGACCTGCCAGCGCTGGTTACAACAACTTTTAGTAGTTGTTACAACTTTTAGAGCTAGAGTTGGGTCCAGAAGTAAAAAAAAAAAAAGGCTCCCGTTGGGCAGGAAGGCTCCGCGCTCTCTACAACACAGGCTGTGTCCGAAGACCTGCCAGCGCTGGTTACAACAACTTTTAGTAGTTGTTACAACTTTTAGAGCTCGAGTTGGGTCCAGAAGTAAAAAAAAAAGGCTCCCGTTGGGCAGGAAGGCTCCGCGCTCTCTACAACACAGGCTGTGTCCGAAGACCTGCCAGCGCTGGTTACAACAACTTTTAGTAGTTGTTACAACTTTTAGAGCTCGAGTTGGGTCCTGAAGTAAAAAAAAAAAGGCTCCCGTTGGGCAGGAAGGCTCCGCGCTCTCTACAACACAGGCTGTGTCCGAAGACCTGCCAGCGCTGGTTACAACAACTTTTAGTAGTTGTTACAACTTTTAGAGCTCCAGTTGGGTCCAGAAGTAAAAAAAAAGGCTCCCGTTGGGCAGGAAGGCTCCGCGCTCTCTACAACACAGGCTGTGTCCGAAGACCTGCCAGCGCTGGTTACAACAACTTTTAGTAGTTACAACTTTTAGAGCTCGAGTTGGGTCCAGAAGTAAAAAAAAAAAGGCTCCCGTTGGGCAGGAAGGCTCCGCGCTCTCTACAACACAGGCTGTGTCCGAAGACCTGCCAGCGCTGGTTACAACAACTTTTAGTAGTTGTTACAACTTTAGAGCTCGAGTTGGGTCCAGAAGTAAAAAAAAAAAGGCTCCCGTTGGGCAGGAAGGCTCTGCGCTCTCTACAACACAGGCTGTGTCCGAAGACCTGCCAGCGCTGGTTACAACAACTTTTAGTAGTTACAACTTTTAGAGCTCGAGTTGGGTCCAGAAGTAAAAAAAAAAGGCTCCCGTTGGGCAGGAAGGCGCCGCGCTCTCTACAACACAGGCTGTGTCCGAAGACCTGCCAGCGCTGGTTACAACAACTTTTAGTAGTTGTTACAACTTTTGGAGCTCGAGCTGGGTCCAGAAGTAAAAAAAAAAGGCTCCCGTTGGGCAGGAAGGCTCCGCGCTCTCTACAACACAGGCTGTGTCCGAAGACCTGCCAGCGCTGGTTACAACAACTTTTAGTAGTTGTTACAACTTTTAGAGCTCGAGTTGGGTCCAGTAGTAAAAAAAAAGAAAAAAAAGCTCCCGTTGGGCAGGAAGGCTCCGCGCTCTCTACAACACAGGCTGTGTCCGAAGACCTGCCAGCGCTGGTTACAACAACTTTTAGTAGTTGTTACAACTTTTAGTGCTCGAGTTGGGTCCAGAAGTAAAAAAAAAAAGGCTCCCGTTGGGCAGAAAGGCTCCGCGCTCTCTACAACACAGGCTGTGTCCGAAGACCTGCCAGTGCTGGTTACAACAACTTTTAGTAGTTGTTACAACTTTTAGAGCTCGAGTTGGGTCCAGAAGTAAAAAAAAAAGAAAAAAAAGCTCCCGTTGGGCAGGAAGGCTCCGCGCTCTCTACAACACAGGCTGTGTCCGAAGACCTGCCAGCGCTGGTTACAACAACTTTTAGTAGTTGTTACAACTTTTAGAGCTAGAGTTGGGTCCAGAAGTAAAAAAAAAAAAAGGCTCCCGTTGGGCAGGAAGGCTCCGCGCTCTCTACAACACAGGCTGTGTCCGAAGACCTGCCAGCGCTGGTTACAACAACTTTTAGTAGTTGTTACAACTTTTAGAGCTCGAGTTGGGTCCAGAAGTAAAAAAAAAAGGCTCCCGTTGGGCAGGAAGGCTCCGCGCTCTCTACAACACAGGCTGTGTCCGAAGACCTGCCAGCGCTGGTTACAACAACTTTTAGTAGTTGTTACAACTTTTAGAGCTCGAGTTGGGTCCAGAAGTAAAAAAAAAAAGGCTCCCGTTGGGCAGGAAGGCTCCGCGCTCTCTACAACACAGGCTGTGTCCGAAGACCTGCCAGCGCTGGTTACAACAACTTTTAGTAGTTGTTACAACTTTTAGAGCTCCAGTTGGGTCCAGAAGTAAAAAAAAAGGCTCCCGTTGGGCAGGAAGGCTCCGCGCTCTCTACAACACAGGCTGTGTCCGAAGACCTGCCAGCGCTGGTTACAACAACTTTTAGTAGTTACAACTTTTAGAGCTCGAGTTGGGTCCAGAAGTAAAAAAAAAAAGGCTCCCGTTGGGCAGGAAGGCTCCGCGCTCTCTACAACACAGGCTGTGTCCGAAGACCTGCCAGCGCTGGTTACAACAACTTTTAGTAGTTGTTACAACTTTTAGAGCTCGAGTTGGGTCCAGAAGTAAAAAAAAAAAAGGCTCCCGTTGGGCAGGAAGGCTCTGCGCTCTCTACAACACAGGCTGTGTCCGAAGACCTGCCAGCGCTGGTTACAACAACTTTTAGTAGTTACAACTTTTAGAGCTCGAGTTGGGTCCAGAAGTAAAAAAAAAAGGCTCCCGTTGGGCAGGAAGGCGCCGCGCTCTCTACAACACAGGCTGTGTCCGAAGACCTGCCAGCGCTGGTTACAACAACTTTTAGTAGTTGTTACAACTTTTAGAGCTCGAGTTGGGTCCAGAAGTAAAAAAAAAAAAAGGCTCCCGTTGGGCAGGAAGGCTCCGCGCTCTCTACAACACAGGCTGTGTCCGAAGACCTGCCAGCGCTGGTTACAACAACTTTTAGTAGTTGTTACAACTTTTAGAGCTCGAGTTGGGTCCAGAAGTAAAAAAAAAAGGCTCCCGTTGGGCAGGAAGGCTCCGCGCTCTCTACAACACAGGCTGTGTCCGAAGACCTGCCAGCGCTGGTTACAACAACTTTTAGTAGTTGTTACAACTTTTAGAGCTCGAGTTGGGTCCAGAAGTAAAAAAAAAGAAAAAAAAGCTCCCGTTGGGCAGGAAGGCTCCGCGCTCTCTACAACACAGGCTGTGTCCGAAGACCTGCCAGCGCTGGTTACAACAACTTTTAGTAGTTGTTACAACTTTTAGAGCTCGAGTTGGGTCCAGAAGTAAAAAAAAGAAAAAAAGCTCCCGTTGGGCAGGAAGGCTCCGCGCTCTCTACAACACAGGCTGTGTCCGAAGACCTGCCAGCGCTGGTTACAACAACTTTTAGTAGTTGTTACAACTTTTAGAGCTCGAGTTGGGTCCAGAAGTAAAAAAATAAAGGCTCCCATTGGGCAGGAAGGCTCCGCGCTCTCTACAACACAGGCTGTGTCCGAAGACCTGCCAGCGCTGGTTACAACAACTTTTAGTAGTTGTTACAACTTTTAGAGCTCGAGTTGGGTCCAGAAGTAAAAAAAAAAAAGGCTCCCGTTGGGCAGAAAGGCTCCGCGCTCTCTACAACACAGGCTGTGTCCGAAGACCTGCCAGCGCTGGTTACAACAACTTTTAGTAGTTGTTACAACTTTTAGAGCTCGAGTTGGGTCCAGAAGTAAAAAAAAAGAAAAAAAAAGCTCCCGTTGGGCAGGAAGGCTCCGCGCTCTCTACAACACAGGCTTTGTCCGAAGACCTGCCAGCGCTGGTTACAACAACTTTTAGTAGTTGTTACAACTTTTAGAGCTCGAGTTGGGTCCAGAAGTAAAAAAAAGAAAAAAAAGCTCCCGTTGGGCAGGAAGGCTCCGCGCTCTCTACAACACAGGCTGTGTCCGAAGACCTGCCAGCGCTGGTTACAACAACTTTTAGTAGTTGTTACAACTTTTAGAGCTCGAGTTGGGTCCAGAAGTAAAAAAAAAAAAAGGCTCCCGTTGGGCAGGAAGGCTCCGCGCTCTCTACAACACAGGCTGTGTCCGAAGACCTGCCAGCGCTGGTTACAACAACTTTTAGTAGTTACAACTTTTAGAGCTCGAGTTGGGTCCAGAAGTAAAAAAAAGAAAAAAAGCTCCCGTTGGGCAGGAAGGCTCCGCGCTCTCTACAACACAGGCTGTGTCCGAAGACCTGCCAGCGCTGGTTACAACAACTTTTAGTAGTTGTTACAACTTTTAGAGCTCGAGTTGGGTCCAGAAGTAAAAAAAAAAAAAGGCTCCCGTTGGGCAGGAAGGCTCCGCGCTCTCTACAACACAGGCTGTGTCCGAAGACCTGCCAGCGCTGGTTACAACTTTTAGTAGTTGTTACAACTTTTAGAGCTCGAGTTGGGTCCAGAAGTAAAAAAAAAGAAAAAAAAGCTCCCGTTGGGCAGGAAGGGTCCGCGCTCTCTACAACACAGTCTGTGTCCGAAGACCTGCCAGCGCTGGTTACAACAACTTTTAGTAGTTGTTACAACTTTTAGAGCTCGAGTTGGGTCCAGAAGTAAAAAAAAAAAGGCTCCCGTTGGGCAGGAAGGCTCCGCGCTCTCTACAACACAGGCTGTGTCCGAAGACCTGCCAGCGCTGGTTACAACAACTTTTAGTAGTTGTTACAACTTTTAGAGCTCGAGTTGGGTCCAGAAGTAAAAAAAAAGGCTCCCGTTGGGCAGGAAGGCTCCGCGCTCTCTACAACACAGGCTGTGTCCAAAGACCTGCCAGCGCTGGTTACAACAACTTTTAGTAGTTGTTACAACTTTTAGAGCTCGAGTTGGGTCCAGTAGTAAAAAAAAAGAAAAAAAAGCTCCCGTTGGGCAGGAAGGCTCCGCGCTCTCTACAACACAGGCTGTGTCCGAAGACCTGCCAGCGCTGGTTACAACAACTTTTAGTAGTTGTTACAACTTTTAGTGCTCGAGTTGGGTCCAGAAGTAAAAAAAAAAGGCTCCCGTTGGGTAGAAAGGCTCCGCGCTCTCTACAACACAGGCTGTGTCCGAAGACCTGCCAGTGCTGGTTACAACAACTTTTAGTAGTTGTTACAACTTTTAGAGCTCGAGTTGGGTCCAGAAGTAAAAAAAAAAGAAAAAAAAGCTCCCGTTGGGCAGGAAGGCTCCGCGCTCTCTACAACACAGGCTGTGTCCGAAGACCTGCCAGCGCTGGTTACAACAACTTTTAGTAGTTGTTACAACTTTTAGAGCTAGAGTTGGGTCCAGAAGTAAAAAAAAAAAAAAGGCTCCCGTTGGGCAGGAAGGCTCCGCGCTCTCTACAACACAGGCTGTGTCCGAAGACCTGCCAGCGCTGGTTACAACAACTTTTAGTAGTTGTTACAACTTTTAGAGCTCGAGTTGGGTCCAGAAGTAAAAAAAAAAAAGGCTCCCGTTGGGCAGGAAGGCTCCGCGCTCTCTACAACACAGGCTGTGTCCGAAGACCTGCCAGCGCTGGTTACAACAACTTTTAGTAGTTGTTACAACTTTTAGAGCTCGAGTTGGGTCCAGAAGTAAAAAAAAAAAGGCTCCCGTTGGGCAGGAAGGCTCCGCGCTCTCTACAACACAGGCTGTGTCCGAAGACCTGCCAGCGCTGGTTACAACAACTTTTAGTAGTTGTTACAACTTTTAGAGCTCCAGTTGGGTCCAGAAGTAAAAAAAAAGGCTCCCGTTGGGCAGGAAGGCTCCGCGCTCTCTACAACACAGGCTGTGTCCGAAGACCTGCCAGCGCTGGTTACAACAACTTTTAGTAGTTACAACTTTTAGAGCTCGAGTTGGGTGCAGAAGTAAAAAAAAAAGGCTCCCGTTGGGCAGGAAGGCTCCGCGCTCTCTACAACACAGGCTGTGTCCGAAGACCTGCCAGCGCTGGTTACAACAACTTTTAGTAGTTGTTACAACTTTTAGAGCTCGAGTTGGGTCCAGAAGTAAAAAAAAAAAAGGCTCCCGTTGGGCAGGAAGGCTCTGCGCTCTCTACAACACAGGCTGTGTCCGAAGACCTGCCAGCGCTGGTTACAACAACTTTTAGTAGTTACAACTTTTAGAGCTCGAGTTGGGTCCAGAAGTAAAAAAAAAAGGCTCCCGTTGGGCAGGAAGGCGCCGCGCTCTCTACAACACAGGCTGTGTCCGAAGACCTGCCAGCGCTGGTTACAACAACTTTTAGTAGTTGTTACAACTTTTAGAGCTCGAGTTGGGTCCAGAAGTAAAAAAAAAAAAAGGCTCCCGTTGGGCAGGAAGGCTCCGCGCTCTCTACAACACAGGCTGTGCCAGAAGACCTGCCAGCGCTGGTTACAACAACTTTTAGTAGTTGTTACAACTTTTAGAGCTCGAGTTGGGTCCAGAAGTAAAAAAAAAAGGCTCCCGTTGGGCAGGAAGGCTCCGCGCTCTCTACAACACAGGCTGTGTCCGAAGACCTGCCAGCGCTGGTTACAACAACTTTTAGTAGTTGTTACAACTTTTAGAGCTCGAGTTGGGTCCAGAAGTAAAAAAAAAGAAAAAAAAGCTCCCGTTGGGCAGGAAGGCTCAGCGCTCTCTACAACACAGGCTGTGTCCGAAGACCTGCCAGCGCTGGTTACAACAACTTTTAGTAGTTGTTACAACTTTTAGAGCTCGAGTTGGGTCCAGAAGTAAAAAAAAGAAAAAAAAGCTCCCGTTGGGCAGGAAGGCTCCGCGCTCTCTACAACACAGGCTGTGTCCGAAGACCTGCCAGCGCTGGTTACAACAACTTTTAGTAGTTGTTACAACTTTTAGAGCTCGAGTTGGGTCCAGAAGTAAAAAAAAAAAGGCTCCCGTTGGGCAGGAAGGCTCCGCGCTCTCTACAACACAGGCTGTGTCCGAAGACCTGCCAGCGCTGGTTACAACTTTTAGTAGTTGTTACAACTTTTAGAGCTCGAGTTGGGTCCAGAAGTAAAAAAAAAGAAAAAAAAGCTCCCGTTGGGCAGGAAGGGTCCGCGCTCTCTACAACACAGGCTGTGTCCGAAGACCTGCCAGCGCTGGTTACAACAACTTTTAGTAGTTGTTACAACTTTTAGAGCTCGAGTTGGGTCCAGAAGTAAAAAAAAAAGGCTCCCGTTGGGCAGGAAGGCTCCGCGCTCTCTAACACAGGCTGTGTCCGAAGACCTGCCAGCGCTGGTTACAACAACTTTTAGTAGTTGTTACAACTTTTAGAGCTCGAGTTGGGTCCAGAAGTAAAAAAAAAGGCTCCCGTTGGGCAGGAAGGCTCCGCGCTCTCTACAACACAGGCTGTGTCCAAAGACCTGCCAGCGCTGGTTACAACAACTTTTAGTAGTTGTTACAACTTTTAGAGCTCGAGTTGGGTCCAGAAGTAAAAAAAAAAAAGCTCCCGTTGGGCAGGAAGGCTCCGCGCTCTCTACAACACAGGCTGTGTCCGAAGACCTGCCAGCGCTTGTTACAACAACTTTTAGTAGTTGTTACAACTTTTAGAGCTCGAGTTGGGTCCAGAAGTAAAAAAAAAAAGGCTCCTGTTGGGCAGGAAGGCTCCGCGCTCTCTACAACACAGGCTGTGTCCGAAGACCTGCCAGCGCTGGTTACAACAACTTTTAGTAGTTGTTACAACTTTTGGAGCTCGAGTTGGGTCCAGAAGTAAAAAAAAAAGGCTCCCGTTGGGCAGGAAGGCTCCGTGCTCTCTACAACACAGGCTGTGTCCGAAGACCTGCCAGCGCTGGTTACAAGAAATTTTAGTAGTTGTTACAACTTTTAGAGCTCGAGTTGGGTCCAGAAGTAAACAAAAAGAAAAAAAAGCTCCCATTGGGCAGGAAGGCTCCGCGCTCTCTACAACACAGGCTGTGTCCGAAGACCTGCCAGCGCTGGTTACAACAACTTTTAGTAGTTGTTACAACTTTTAGAGCTCGAGTTGGGTCCAGAAGTAAAAAAAAAAAAAGGCTCCCATTGGGCAGGAAGGCTCCGCGCTCTCTACAACACAGGCTGTGTCCGAAGACCTGCCGGCGCTGGTTACAACAACTTTTAGTAGTTGTTACAACTTTTAGAGCTCGAGTTGGGTCCAGAAGTAAAAAAAAAAAGCTCCCATTGGGCAGAAAGGCTCCGCGCTCTCTACAACACAGGCTGTGTCCGAAGACCTGCCAGCGCTGGTTACAACAACTTTTAGTAGTTGTTACAACTTTTAGAGCTCGAGTTGGGTCCAGAAGTAAAAAAAAAAGAAAAAAAAGCTCCCGTTGGGCAGGAAGGCTCCGCGCTCTCTACAAAACAGGCTGTGTCCGAAGACCTGCCAGCGCTGGTTACAACTTTTAGTAGTTGTTACAACTTTTAGAGCTCGAGTTGGGTCCAGAAGTAAAAAAAAAAAAGGCTCCCGTTGGGCAGGAAGGCTCCGCGCTCTCTACAACACAGGCTGTGTCCGAAGACCTGCCAGCGCTCGTTACAACAACTTTTAGTAGTTGTTACAACTTTTAGAGCTCGAGTTGGGTCCAGAAGTAAAAAAAAAAGGCTCCCGTTGGGCAGGAAGGCTCCGCGCTCTCTACAACACAGGCTGTGTCCGAAGACCTGCCAGCGCTGGTTACAACAACTTTTAGTAGTTGTTACAACTTTTAGAGCTCGAGTTGGGTCCAGAAGTAAAAAAAAAAAGGCTCCCGTTGGGCAGGAAGGCTCCGCGCTCTCTACAACACAGGCGGTGTCCGAAGACCTGCCAGCGCTGGTTACAACAACTTTTGGTAGTTGTTACAACTTTTAGAGCTCGAGTTGGGTCCAGAAGTAAAAAAAAAAAAGGCTCCCGTTGGGCAGGAAGGCTCCGCGCTCTCTACAACACAGGCTGTGTCCGAAAACCTGCCAGCGCTGGTTACAACAACTTTTAGTAGTTGTTACAACTTTTAGAGCTCGAGTTGGGTCCAGAAGTAAAAAAAAAAAAGCTCCCGATGGGCAGGAAGGCTCCGCGCTCTCTACAACACAGGCTGTGTCCGAAGACCTGCCAGCGCTGGTTACAACAACTTTTAGTAGTTGTTACAACTTTTAAAGCTCGAGTTGGGTTCAGAAGTAAAAAAAAAAAAAAGGCTCCTGTTGGGCAGGAAGGCTCCGCGCTCTCTACAACACAGGCTGTGTCCGAAGACCTGCCAGCGCTGGTTACAACTTTTAGTAGTTGTTACAACTTTTGGAGCTCGAGTTGGGTCCAGAAGTAAAAAAAAAAAAAAGGCTCCCGTTGGGCAGGAAGGCTCCGCGCTCTCTACAACACAGGCTGTGTCCGAAGACCTGCAAGCGCTGGTTACAACAACTTTTAGTAGTTGTTACAACTTTTAGAGCCCGAGTTGGGTCCAGAAGTAAACAAAAAGAAAAAAAAGCTCCCGTTGGGTAGGAAGGCTCCGCGCTCTCTACAACACAGGCTGTGTCCGAAGACCTGCCAGCGCTGGTTACAACAACTTTTAGTAGTTGTTACAACTTTTAGAGCTCGAGTTGGGTCCAGAAGTAAAAAAAAAAGGCTCCCGTTGGGCAGGAAGGCTCCGCGCTCTCTACAACATAGGCTGTGTCCGAAGACCTGCCAGCGCTGGTTACAACAACTTTTAGTAGTTGTTACAACTTTTAGAGCTCGAGTTGGGTCCAGAAGTAAAAAAAAAAGAAAAAAAAGCTCCCGTTGGGCAGGAAGGCTCCGCGCTCTCTACAACACAGGCTGTGTCCGAAGACCTGCCAGCGCTGGTTACAACAACTTTTAGAGCTCGAGTTGGGTCCAGAAGTAAAAAAAAAGAAAAAAAAGCTCCCGTTGGGCAGGAAGGCTCCGCGCTCTCTACAACACAGGCTGTGTCCGAAGACCTGCCAGCGCTGGTTACAACAACTTTTAGTAGTTGTTACAACTTTTAGAGCTCGAGTTGGGTCCAGAAGTAAAAAAAAAAGGCTCCCATTGGGCAGGAAGGCTCCGCGCTCTCTACAACACAGGCTGTGTCCGAAGACATGCCAGCGCTGGTTACAACAACTTTTAGTAGTTGTTACAACTTTTAGAGCTCGAGTTGGGTCCAGAAGTAAAAAAAAAGAAAAAAAAGCTCCCGTTGGGCAGGAAGGCTGCGCGCTCTCTACAACACAGGCTGTGTCCGAAGACCTGCCAGCGCTGGTTACAACAACTTTTAGTAGTTGTTACAACTTTTAGAGCTCGAGTTGGGTCCAGAAGTAAAAAAAAAAGGCTCCCGTTGGGCAGGAAGGCTCCGCGCTCTCTACAACACAGGCTGTGTCCTAAGACCTGCCAGCGCTGGTTACAACAACTTTTAGTAGTTGTTACAACTTTTAGAGCTCGAGTTGGGTCCAGAAGTAAAAAAAAAAAAAAGCTCCCGTTGGGCAGGAAGGCTCCGCGCTCTCTACAACACAGGCTTTGTCCGAAGACCTGCCAGCGCTGGTTACAACAACTTTTAGTAGTTGTTACAACTTTTAGAGCTCGAGTTGGGTCCAGAAGTAAAAAAAAGAAAAAAAAGCTCCCGTTGGGCAGGAAGGCTCCGCGCTCTCTACAACACAGGCTGTGTCCGAAGACCTGCCAGCGCTGGTTACAACAACTTTTAGTAGTTGTTACAACTTTTAGAGCTCGAGTTGGGTCCAGAAGTAAAAAAAAAAGGCTCCCGTTGGGCAGGAAGGCTCCGCGCTCTCTACAACACAGGCTGTGTCCGAAGACCTGCCAGCGCTGGTTACAACAACTTTTAGTAGTTACAACTTTTAGAGCTCGAGTTGGGTCCAGAAGTAAAAAAAAGAAAAAAAAGCTCCCGTTGGGCAGGAAGGCTCCGCGCTCTCTACAACACAGGCTGTGTCCGAAGACCTGCCAGCGCTGGTTACAACAACTTTTAGTAGTTGTTACAACTTTTAGAGCTCGAGTTGGGTCCAGAAGTAAAAAAAAAAAAAAGGCTCCTGTTGGGCAGGAAGGCTCCGCGCTCTCTACAACACAGGCTGTGTCCGAAGACCTGCCAGCGCTGGTTACAACAACTTTTAGTAGTTGTTACAACTTTTAGAGCTCGAGTTGGGTCCAGAAGTAAAAAAAAAAAGGCTCCCGTTGGGCAGGAAGGCTCCGCGCTCTCTACAACACAGGCTGTGTCCGAAGACCTGCCAGCGCTGGTTACAACTTTTAGCAGTTGTTACAACTTTTAGAGCTCGAGTTGGGTCCAGAAGTAAAAAAAAAGAAAAAAAAGCTCCCGTTGGGCAGGAAGGGTCCGCGCTCTCTACAACACAGGCTGTGTCCGAAGACCTGCCAGCGCTGGTTACAACAACTTTTAGTAGTTGTTACAACTTTTAGAGCTCGAGTTGGGTCCAGAAGTAAAAAAAAAAGGCTCCCGTTGGGCAGGAAGGCTCCGCGCTCTTTTCAACACAGGCTGTGTCCGAAGACCTGCCAGCGCTGGTTACAACAACTTTTAGTAGTTGTTACAACTTTTAGAGCTCGAGTTGGGTCCAGAAGTAAAAAAAAAAGGCTCCCGTTGGGCAGGAAGGCTCCGCGCTCTCTACAACACAGGCTGTGTCCAAAGACCTGCCAGCGCTGGTTACAACAACTTTTAGTAGTTGTTACAACTTTTAGAGCTCGAGTTGGGTCCAGAAGTAAAAAAAAAAGCTCCCGTTGGGCAGGAAGGCTCCGCGCTCTCTACAACACAGGCTGTGTCCGAAGACCTGCCAGCGCTTGTTACAACAACTTTTAGTAGTTGTTACAACTTTTAGAGCTCGAGCTGGGTCCAGAAGTAAAAAAAAAAAAAGGCTCCTGTTGGGCAGGAAGGCTCCGCGCTCTCTACAACACAGGCTGTGTCCGAAGACCTGCCAGCGCTGGTTACAACAACTTTTAGTAGTTGTTACAACTTTTGGAGCTCGAGTTGGGTCCAGAAGTAAAAAAAAAAAAGGCTCCCGTTGGGCAGGAAGGCTCCGTGCTCTCTACAACACAGGCTGTGTCCGAAGACCTGCCAGCGCTGGTTACAACAACTTTTAGTAGTTGTTACAACTTTTAGAGCTCGAGTTGGGTCCAGAAGTAAACAAAAAGAAAAAAAAGCTCCCATTGGGCAGGAAGGCTCCGCGCTCTCTACAACACAGGCTGTGTCCGAAGACCTGCCAGCGCTGGTTACAACAACTTTTAGTAGTTGTTACAACTTTTAGAGCTCGAGTTGGGTCCAGAAGTAAAAAAAAAAAAAGGCTCCCATTGGGCAGGAAGGCTCCGCGCTCTCTACAACACAGGCTGTGTCCGAAGACCTGCCAGCGCTGGTTACAACAACTTTTAGTAGTTGTTACAACTTTTAGAGCTCGAGTTGGGTCCAGAAGTAAAAAAAAAAGGCTCCCGTTGGGCAGAAAGGCTCCGCGCTCTCTACAACACAGGCTGTGTCCGAAGACCTGCCAGCGCTGGTTACAACAACTTTTAGTAGTTGTTACAACTTTTAGAGCTCGAGTTGGGTCCAGAAGTAAAAAAAAAGAAAAAAAAGCTCCCGTTGGGCAGGAAGGCTCCGCGCTCTCTACAACACAGGCTGTGTCCGAAGACCTGCCAGCGCTGGTTACAACAACTTTTAGTAGTTGTTACAACTTTTAGAGCTCGAGTTGGGTCCAGAAGTAAAAAAAAAAAAAGGCTCCCATTGGGCA
Organism: Amblyomma maculatum; assembly: GCF_055883805.1. NCBI lineage: Eukaryota > Metazoa > Arthropoda > Arachnida > Ixodida > Ixodidae > Amblyomma > Amblyomma maculatum. The sequence continues at coordinate 29,330,409 of NC_139350.1, read as the reverse complement.
GGAAGGCTCCGCGCTCTCTACAACACAGGCTGTGTCCGAAGACCTGCCAGCGCTCGTTACAACAACTTTTAGTAGTTGTTACAACTTTTAGAGCTCGAGTTGGGTCCAGAAGTAAAAAAAAAAAAGCTCCCGATGGGCAGGAAGGCTCCGCGCTCTCTACAACACAGGCTGTGTCCGAAGACCTGCCAGCGCTGGTTACAACAACTTTTAGTAGTTGTTACAACTTTTAAAGCTCGAGTTGGGTTCAGAAGTAAAAAAAAAAAAAAGGCTCCTGTTGGGCAGGAAGGCTCCGCGCTCTCTACAACACAGGCTGTGTCCGAAGACCTGCCAGCGCTGGTTACAACTTTTAGTAGTTGTTACAACTTTTGGAGCTCGAGTTGGGTCCAGAAGTAAAAAAAAAAAAAAGGCTCCCGTTGGGCAGGAAGGCTCCGCGCTCTCTACAACACAGGCTGTGTCCGAAGACCTGCAAGCGCTGGTTACAACAACTTTTAGTAGTTGTTACAACTTTTAGAGCCCGAGTTGGGTCCAGAAGTAAACAAAAAGAAAAAAAAGCTCCCGTTGGGTAGGAAGGCTCCGCGCTCTCTACAACACAGGCTGTGTCCGAAGACCTGCCAGCGCTGGTTACAACAACTTTTAGTAGTTGTTACAACTTTTAGAGCTCGAGTTGGGTCCAGAAGTAAAAAAAAAAGGCTCCCGTTGGGCAGGAAGGCTCCGCGCTCTCTACAACATAGGCTGTGTCCGAAGACCTGCCAGCGCTGGTTACAACAACTTTTAGTAGTTGTTACAACTTTTAGAGCTCGAGTTGGGTCCAGAAGTAAAAAAAAAAGAAAAAAAAGCTCCCGTTGGGCAGGAAGGCTCCGCGCTCTCTACAACACAGGCTGTGTCCGAAGACCTGCCAGCGCTGGTTACAACAACTTTTAGAGCTCGAGTTGGGTCCAGAAGTAAAAAAAAAGAAAAAAAAGCTCCCGTTGGGCAGGAAGGCTCCGCGCTCTCTACAACACAGGCTGTGTCCGAAGACCTGCCAGCGCTGGTTACAACAACTTTTAGTAGTTGTTACAACTTTTAGAGCTCGAGTTGGGTCCAGAAGTAAAAAAAAAAGGCTCCCATTGGGCAGGAAGGCTCCGCGCTCTCTACAACACAGGCTGTGTCCGAAGACATGCCAGCGCTGGTTACAACAACTTTTAGTAGTTGTTACAACTTTTAGAGCTCGAGTTGGGTCCAGAAGTAAAAAAAAAGAAAAAAAAGCTCCCGTTGGGCAGGAAGGCTGCGCGCTCTCTACAACACAGGCTGTGTCCGAAGACCTGCCAGCGCTGGTTACAACAACTTTTAGTAGTTGTTACAACTTTTAGAGCTCGAGTTGGGTCCAGAAGTAAAAAAAAAAGGCTCCCGTTGGGCAGGAAGGCTCCGCGCTCTCTACAACACAGGCTGTGTCCTAAGACCTGCCAGCGCTGGTTACAACAACTTTTAGTAGTTGTTACAACTTTTAGAGCTCGAGTTGGGTCCAGAAGTAAAAAAAAAAAAAAGCTCCCGTTGGGCAGGAAGGCTCCGCGCTCTCTACAACACAGGCTTTGTCCGAAGACCTGCCAGCGCTGGTTACAACAACTTTTAGTAGTTGTTACAACTTTTAGAGCTCGAGTTGGGTCCAGAAGTAAAAAAAAGAAAAAAAAGCTCCCGTTGGGCAGGAAGGCTCCGCGCTCTCTACAACACAGGCTGTGTCCGAAGACCTGCCAGCGCTGGTTACAACAACTTTTAGTAGTTGTTACAACTTTTAGAGCTCGAGTTGGGTCCAGAAGTAAAAAAAAAAGGCTCCCGTTGGGCAGGAAGGCTCCGCGCTCTCTACAACACAGGCTGTGTCCGAAGACCTGCCAGCGCTGGTTACAACAACTTTTAGTAGTTACAACTTTTAGAGCTCGAGTTGGGTCCAGAAGTAAAAAAAAGAAAAAAAAGCTCCCGTTGGGCAGGAAGGCTCCGCGCTCTCTACAACACAGGCTGTGTCCGAAGACCTGCCAGCGCTGGTTACAACAACTTTTAGTAGTTGTTACAACTTTTAGAGCTCGAGTTGGGTCCAGAAGTAAAAAAAAAAAAAAGGCTCCTGTTGGGCAGGAAGGCTCCGCGCTCTCTACAACACAGGCTGTGTCCGAAGACCTGCCAGCGCTGGTTACAACAACTTTTAGTAGTTGTTACAACTTTTAGAGCTCGAGTTGGGTCCAGAAGTAAAAAAAAAAAGGCTCCCGTTGGGCAGGAAGGCTCCGCGCTCTCTACAACACAGGCTGTGTCCGAAGACCTGCCAGCGCTGGTTACAACTTTTAGCAGTTGTTACAACTTTTAGAGCTCGAGTTGGGTCCAGAAGTAAAAAAAAAGAAAAAAAAAGCTCCCGTTGGGCAGGAAGGGTCCGCGCTCTCTACAACACAGGCTGTGTCCGAAGACCTGCCAGCGCTGGTTACAACAACTTTTAGTAGTTGTTACAACTTTTAGAGCTCGAGTTGGGTCCAGAAGTAAAAAAAAAAGGCTCCCGTTGGGCAGGAAGGCTCCGCGCTCTTTTCAACACAGGCTGTGTCCGAAGACCTGCCAGCGCTGGTTACAACAACTTTTAGTAGTTGTTACAACTTTTAGAGCTCGAGTTGGGTCCAGAAGTAAAAAAAAAAGGCTCCCGTTGGGCAGGAAGGCTCCGCGCTCTCTACAACACAGGCTGTGTCCAAAGACCTGCCAGCGCTGGTTACAACAACTTTTAGTAGTTGTTACAACTTTTAGAGCTCGAGTTGGGTCCAGAAGTAAAAAAAAAAGCTCCCGTTGGGCAGGAAGGCTCCGCGCTCTCTACAACACAGGCTGTGTCCGAAGACCTGCCAGCGCTTGTTACAACAACTTTTAGTAGTTGTTACAACTTTTAGAGCTCGAGCTGGGTCCAGAAGTAAAAAAAAAAAAAGGCTCCTGTTGGGCAGGAAGGCTCCGCGCTCTCTACAACACAGGCTGTGTCCGAAGACCTGCCAGCGCTGGTTACAACAACTTTTAGTAGTTGTTACAACTTTTGGAGCTCGAGTTGGGTCCAGAAGTAAAAAAAAAAAAGGCTCCCGTTGGGCAGGAAGGCTCCGTGCTCTCTACAACACAGGCTGTGTCCGAAGACCTGCCAGCGCTGGTTACAACAACTTTTAGTAGTTGTTACAACTTTTAGAGCTCGAGTTGGGTCCAGAAGTAAACAAAAAGAAAAAAAAGCTCCCATTGGGCAGGAAGGCTCCGCGCTCTCTACAACACAGGCTGTGTCCGAAGACCTGCCAGCGCTGGTTACAACAACTTTTAGTAGTTGTTACAACTTTTAGAGCTCGAGTTGGGTCCAGAAGTAAAAAAAAAAAAAGGCTCCCATTGGGCAGGAAGGCTCCGCGCTCTCTACAACACAGGCTGTGTCCGAAGACCTGCCAGCGCTGGTTACAACAACTTTTAGTAGTTGTTACAACTTTTAGAGCTCGAGTTGGGTCCAGAAGTAAAAAAAAAAGGCTCCCGTTGGGCAGAAAGGCTCCGCGCTCTCTACAACACAGGCTGTGTCCGAAGACCTGCCAGCGCTGGTTACAACAACTTTTAGTAGTTGTTACAACTTTTAGAGCTCGAGTTGGGTCCAGAAGTAAAAAAAAAGAAAAAAAAGCTCCCGTTGGGCAGGAAGGCTCCGCGCTCTCTACAACACAGGCTGTGTCCGAAGACCTGCCAGCGCTGGTTACAACAACTTTTAGTAGTTGTTACAACTTTTAGAGCTCGAGTTGGGTCCAGAAGTAAAAAAAAAAAAAAGGCTCCCATTGGGCAGGAAGGCTCCGCGCTCTCTACAACACAGGCTGTGTCCGAAGACCTGCCAGCGCTCGTTACAACAACTTTTAGTAGTTGTTACAACTTTTAGAGCTCGAGTTGGGTCCAGAAGTAAAAAAAAAAAGGCTCCCGTTGGGCAGGAAGGCTCCGCGCTCTCTACAACACAGGCTTTGTCCGAAGACCTGCCAGCGCTGGTTACAACAACTTTTAGTAGTTGTTACAACTTTTAGAGCTCGAGTTGGGTCCAGAAGTAAAAAAAAGAAAAAAAAGCTCCCGTTGGGCAGGAAGGCTCCGCGCTCTCTACAACACAGGCTGTGTCCGAAGACCTGCCAGCGCTGGTTACAACAACTTTTAGTAGTTGTTACAACTTTTAGAGCTCGAGTTGGGTCCAGAAGTAAAAAAAAAAAAGGCTCCCGTTGGGCAGGAAGGCTCCGCGCTCTCTACAACACAGGCTGTGTCCGAAGACCTGCCAGCGCTGGTTACAACAACTTTTAGTAGTTACAACTTTTAGAGCTCGAGTTGGGTCCAGAAGTAAAAAAAAGAAAAAAAAGCTCCCGTTGGGCAGGAAGGCTCCGCGCTCTCTACAACACAGGCTGTGTCCGAAGACCTGCCAGCGCTGGTTACAACAACTTTTAGTAGTTGTTACAACTTTTAGAGCTCGAGTTGGGTCCAGAAGTAAAAAAAAAAAAAAGGCTCCTGTTGGGCAGGAAGGCTCCGCGCTCTCTACAACACAGGCTGTGTCCGAAGACCTGCCAGCGCTGGTTACAACAACTTTTAGTAGTTGTTACAACTTTTAGAGCTCGAGTTGGGTCCAGAAGTAAAAAAAAAAAGGCTCCCGTTGGGCAGGAAGGCTCCGCGCTCTCTACAACACAGGCTGTGTCCGAAGACCTGCCAGCGCTGGTTACAACTTTTAGTAGTTGTTACAACTTTTAGAGCTCGAGTTGGGTCCAGAAGTAAAAAAAAAGAAAAAAAAGCTCCCGTTGGGCAGGAAGGGTCCGCGCTCTCTACAACACAGGCTGTGTCCGAAGACCTGCCAGCGCTGGTTACAACAACTTTTAGTAGTTGTTACAACTTTTAGAGCTCGAGTTGGGTCCAGAAGTAAAAAAAAAAGGCTCCCGTTGGGCAGGAAGGCTCCGCGCTCTCTACAACACAGGCTGTGTCCGAAGACCTGCCAGCGCTTGTTACAACAACTTTTAGTAGTTGTTACAACTTTTAGAGCTCGAGTTGGGTCCAGAAGTAAAAAAAAAAAGGCTCCTGTTGGGCAGGAAGGCTCCGCGCTCTCTACAACACAGGCTGTGTCCGAAGACCTGCCAGCGCTGGTTACAACAACTTTTAGTAGTTGTTACAACTTTTGGAGCTCGAGTTGGGTCCAGAAGTAAAAAAAAAAGGCTCCCGTTGGGCAGGAAGGCTCCGTGCTCTCTACAACACAGGCTGTGTCCGAAGACCTGCCAGCGCTGGTTACAAGAACTTTTAGTAGTTGTTACAACTTTTAGAGCTCGAGTTGGGTCCAGAAGTAAACAAAAAGAAAAAAAAGCTCCCATTGGGCAGGAAGGCTCCGCGCTCTCTACAACACAGGCTGTGTCCGAAGACCTGCCAGCGCTGGTTACAACAACTTTTAGTAGTTGTTACAACTTTTAGAGCTCGAGTTGGGTCCAGAAGTAAAAAAAAAAAAAGGCTCCCATTGGGCAGGAAGGCTCCGCGCTCTCTACAACACAGGCTGTGTCCGAAGACCTGCCGGCGCTGGTTACAACAACTTTTAGTAGTTGTTACAACTTTTAGAGCTCGAGTTGGGTCCAGAAGTAAAAAAAAAAAGCTCCCATTGGGCAGAAAGGCTCCGCGCTCTCTACAACACAGGCTGTGTCCGAAGACCTGCCAGCGCTGGTTACAACAACTTTTAGTAGTTGTTACAACTTTTAGAGCTCGAGTTGGGTCCAGAAGTAAAAAAAAAAGAAAAAAAAGCTCCCGTTGGGCAGGAAGGCTCCGCGCTCTCTACAAAACAGGCTGTGTCCGAAGACCTGCCAGCGCTGGTTACAACTTTTAGTAGTTGTTACAACTTTTAGAGCTCGAGTTGGGTCCAGAAGTAAAAAAAAAAAGGCTCCCGTTGGGCAGGAAGGCTCCGCGCTCTCTACAACACAGGCTGTGTCCGAAGACCTGCCAGCGCTCGTTACAACAACTTTTAGTAGTTGTTACAACTTTTAGAGCTCGAGTTGGGTCCAGAAGTAAAAAAAAAAGGCTCCCGTTGGGCAGGAAGGCTCCGCGCTCTCTACAACACAGGCTGTGTCCGAAGACCTGCCAGCGCTGGTTACAACAACTTTTAGTAGTTGTTACAACTTTTAGAGCTCGAGTTGGGTCCAGAAGTAAAAAAAAAAAGGCTCCCGTTGGGCAGGAAGGCTCCGCGCTCTCTACAACACAGGCGGTGTCCGAAGACCTGCCAGCGCTGGTTACAACAACTTTTGGTAGTTGTTACAACTTTTAGAGCTCGAGTTGGGTCCAGAAGTAAAAAAAAAAAAGGCTCCCGTTGGGCAGGAAGGCTCCGCGCTCTCTACAACACAGGCTGTGTCCGAAAACCTGCCAGCGCTGGTTACAACAACTTTTAGTAGTTGTTACAACTTTTAGAGCTCGAGTTGGGTCCAGAAGTAAAAAAAAAAAAGCTCCCGATGGGCAGGAAGGCTCCGCGCTCTCTACAACACAGGCTGTGTCCGAAGACCTGCCAGCGCTGGTTACAACAACTTTTAGTAGTTGTTACAACTTTTAAAGCTCGAGTTGGGTTCAGAAGTAAAAAAAAAAAAAAGGCTCCTGTTGGGCAGGAAGGCTCCGCGCTCTCTACAACACAGGCTGTGTCCGAAGACCTGCCAGCGCTGGTTACAACTTTTAGTAGTTGTTACAACTTTTGGAGCTCGAGTTGGGTCCAGAAGTAAAAAAAAAAAAAGGCTCCCGTTGGGCAGGAAGGCTCCGCGCTCTCTACAACACAGGCTGTGTCCGAAGACCTGCAAGCGCTGGTTACAACAACTTTTAGTAGTTGTTACAACTTTTAGAGCTCGAGTTGGGTCCAGAAGTAAACAAAAAGAAAAAAAAGCTCCCGTTGGGTAGGAAGGCTCCGCGCTCTCTACAACACAGGCTGTGTCCGAAGACCTGCCAGCGCTGGTTACAACAACTTTTAGTAGTTGTTACAACTTTTAGAGCTCGAGTTGGGTCCAGAAGTAAAAAAAAAAGGCTCCCGTTGGGCAGGAAGGCTCCGCGCTCTCTACAACATAGGCTGTGTCCGAAGACCTGCCAGCGCTGGTTACAACAACTTTTAGTAGTTGTTACAACTTTTAGAGCTCGAGTTGGGTCCAGAAGTAAAAAAAAAAGAAAAAAAAGCTCCCGTTGGGCAGGAAGGCTCCGCGCTCTCTACAACACAGGCTGTGTCCGAAGACCTGCCAGCGCTGGTTACAACAACTTTTAGAGCTCGAGTTGGGTCCAGAAGTAAAAAAAAAGAAAAAAAAGCTCCCGTTGGGCAGGAAGGCTCCGCGCTCTCTACAACACAGGCTGTGTCCGAAGACCTGCCAGCGCTGGTTACAACAACTTTTAGTAGTTGTTACAACTTTTAGAGCTCGAGTTGGGTCCAGAAGTAAAAAAAAAAGGCTCCCATTGGGCAGGAAGGCTCCGCGCTCTCTACAACACAGGCTGTGTCCGAAGACATGCCAGCGCTGGTTACAACAACTTTTAGTAGTTGTTACAACTTTTAGAGCTCGAGTTGGGTCCAGAAGTAAAAAAAAAGAAAAAAAAGCTCCCGTTGGGCAGGAAGGCTGCGCGCTCTCTACAACACAGGCTGTGTCCGAAGACCTGCCAGCGCTGGTTACAACAACTTTTAGTAGTTGTTACAACTTTTAGAGCTCGAGTTGGGTCCAGAAGTAAAAAAAAAAGGCTCCCGTTGGGCAGGAAGGCTCCGCGCTCTCTACAACACAGGCTGTGTCCTAAGACCTGCCAGCGCTGGTTACAACAACTTTTAGTAGTTGTTACAACTTTTAGAGCTCGAGTTGGGTCCAGAAGTAAAAAAAAAAAAAAGCTCCCGTTGGGCAGGAAGGCTCCGCGCTCTCTACAACACAGGCTTTGTCCGAAGACCTGCCAGCGCTGGTTACAACAACTTTTAGTAGTTGTTACAACTTTTAGAGCTCGAGTTGGGTCCAGAAGTAAAAAAAAGAAAAAAAAGCTCCCGTTGGGCAGGAAGGCTCCGCGCTCTCTACAACACAGGCTGTGTCCGAAGACCTGCCAGCGCTGGTTACAACAACTTTTAGTAGTTGTTACAACTTTTAGAGCTCGAGTTGGGTCCAGAAGTAAAAAAAAAAGGCTCCCGTTGGGCAGGAAGGCTCCGCGCTCTCTACAACACAGGCTGTGTCCGAAGACCTGCCAGCGCTGGTTACAACAACTTTTAGTAGTTACAACTTTTAGAGCTCGAGTTGGGTCCAGAAGTAAAAAAAAGAAAAAAAAGCTCCCGTTGGGCAGGAAGGCTCCGCGCTCTCTACAACACAGGCTGTGTCCGAAGACCTGCCAGCGCTGGTTACAACAACTTTTAGTAGTTGTTACAACTTTTAGAGCTCGAGTTGGGTCCAGAAGTAAAAAAAAAAAAAAGGCTCCTGTTGGGCAGGAAGGCTCCGCGCTCTCTACAACACAGGCTGTGTCCGAAGACCTGCCAGCGCTGGTTACAACAACTTTTAGTAGTTGTTACAACTTTTAGAGCTCGAGTTGGGTCCAGAAGTAAAAAAAAAAAGGCTCCCGTTGGGCAGGAAGGCTCCGCGCTCTCTACAACACAGGCTGTGTCCGAAGACCTGCCAGCGCTGGTTACAACTTTTAGCAGTTGTTACAACTTTTAGAGCTCGAGTTGGGTCCAGAAGTAAAAAAAAAGAAAAAAAAAGCTCCCGTTGGGCAGGAAGGGTCCGCGCTCTCTACAACACAGGCTGTGTCCGAAGACCTGCCAGCGCTGGTTACAACAACTTTTAGTAGTTGTTACAACTTTTAGAGCTCGAGTTGGGTCCAGAAGTAAAAAAAAAAGGCTCCCGTTGGGCAGGAAGGCTCCGCGCTCTTTTCAACACAGGCTGTGTCCGAAGACCTGCCAGCGCTGGTTACAACAACTTTTAGTAGTTGTTACAACTTTTAGAGCTCGAGTTGGGTCCAGAAGTAAAAAAAAAAGGCTCCCGTTGGGCAGGAAGGCTCCGCGCTCTCTACAACACAGGCTGTGTCCAAAGACCTGCCAGCGCTGGTTACAACAACTTTTAGTAGTTGTTACAACTTTTAGAGCTCGAGTTGGGTCCAGAAGTAAAAAAAAAAAGCTCCCGTTGGGCAGGAAGGCTCCGCGCTCTCTACAACACAGGCTGTGTCCGAAGACCTGCCAGCGCTTGTTACAACAACTTTTAGTAGTTGTTACAACTTTTAGAGCTCGAGCTGGGTCCAGAAGTAAAAAAAAAAAAAGGCTCCTGTTGGGCAGGAAGGCTCCGCGCTCTCTACAACACAGGCTGTGTCCGAAGACCTGCCAGCGCTGGTTACAACAACTTTTAGTAGTTGTTACAACTTTTGGAGCTCGAGTTGGGTCCAGAAGTAAAAAAAAAAAAGGCTCCCGTTGGGCAGGAAGGCTCCGTGCTCTCTACAACACAGGCTGTGTCCGAAGACCTGCCAGCGCTGGTTACAACAACTTTTAGTAGTTGTTACAACTTTTAGAGCTCGAGTTGGGTCCAGAAGTAAACAAAAAGAAAAAAAAGCTCCCATTGGGCAGGAAGGCTCCGCGCTCTCTACAACACAGGCTGTGTCCGAAGACCTGCCAGCGCTGGTTACAACAACTTTTAGTAGTTGTTACAACTTTTAGAGCTCGAGTTGGGTCCAGAAGTAAAAAAAAAAAAAGGCTCCCATTGGGCAGGAAGGCTCCGCGCTCTCTACAACACAGGCTGTGTCCGAAGACCTGCCAGCGCTGGTTACAACAACTTTTAGTAGTTGTTACAACTTTTAGAGCTCGAGTTGGGTCCAGAAGTAAAAAAAAAAGGCTCCCGTTGGGCAGAAAGGCTCCGCGCTCTCTACAACACAGGCTGTGTCCGAAGACCTGCCAGCGCTGGTTACAACAACTTTTAGTAGTTGTTACAACTTTTAGAGCTCGAGTTGGGTCCAGAAGTAAAAAAAAAGAAAAAAAAGCTCCCGTTGGGCAGGAAGGCTCCGCGCTCTCTACAACACAGGCTGTGTCCGAAGACCTGCCAGCGCTGGTTACAACAACTTTTAGTAGTTGTTACAACTTTTAGAGCTCGAGTTGGGTCCAGAAGTAAAAAAAAAAAAAAGGCTCCCATTGGGCAGGAAGGCTCCGCGCTCTCTACAACACAGGCTGTGTCCGAAGACCTGCCAGCGCTCGTTACAACAACTTTTAGTAGTTGTTACAACTTTTAGAGCTCGAGTTGGGTCCAGAAGTAAAAAAAAAAAGGCTCCCGTTGGGCAGGAAGGCTCCGCGCTCTCTACAACACAGGCTTTGTCCGAAGACCTGCCAGCGCTGGTTACAACAACTTTTAGTAGTTGTTACAACTTTTAGAGCTCGAGTTGGGTCCAGAAGTAAAAAAAAGAAAAAAAAGCTCCCGTTGGGCAGGAAGGCTCCGCGCTCTCTACAACACAGGCTGTGTCCGAAGACCTGCCAGCGCTGGTTACAACAACTTTTAGTAGTTGTTACAACTTTTAGAGCTCGAGTTGGGTCCAGAAGTAAAAAAAAAAAAAGGCTCCCGTTGGGCAGGAAGGCTCCGCGCTCTCTACAACACAGGCTGTGTCCGAAGACCTGCCAGCGCTGGTTACAACAACTTTTAGTAGTTACAACTTTTAGAGCTCGAGTTGGGTCCAGAAGTAAAAAAAAGAAAAAAAAGCTCCCGTTGGGCAGGAAGGCTCCGCGCTCTCTACAACACAGGCTGTGTCCGAAGACCTGCCAGCGCTGGTTACAACAACTTTTAGTAGTTGTTACAACTTTTAGAGCTCGAGTTGGGTCCAGAAGTAAAAAAAAAAAAAGGCTCCTGTTGGGCAGGAAGGCTCCGCGCTCTCTACAACACAGGCTGTGTCCGAAGACCTGCCAGCGCTGGTTACAACAACTTTTAGTAGTTGTTACAACTTTTAGAGCTCGAGTTGGGTCCAGAAGTAAAAAAAAAAAGGCTCCCGTTGGGCAGGAAGGCTCCGCGCTCTCTACAACACAGGCTGTGTCCGAAGACCTGCCAGCGCTGGTTACAACTTTTAGTAGTTGTTACAACTTTTAGAGCTCGAGTTGGGTCCAGAAGTAAAAAAAAAGAAAAAAAAGCTCCCGTTGGGCAGGAAGGGTCCGCGCTCTCTACAACACAGGCTGTGTCCGAAGACCTGCCAGCGCTGGTTACAACAACTTTTAGTAGTTGTTACAACTTTTAGAGCTCGAGTTGGGTCCAGAAGTAAAAAAAAAGGCTCCCGTTGGGCAGGAAGGCTCCGCGCTCTCTACAACACAGGCTGTGTCCGAAGACCTGCCAGCGCTGGTTACAACTTTTAGTAGTTGTTACAACTTTTAGAGCTCGAGTTGGGTCCAGAAGTAAAAAAAAAGAAAAAAAAGCTCCCGTTGGGCAGGAAGGGTCTGCGCTCTCTACAACACAGGCTGTGTCCGAAGACCTGCCAGCGCTGGTTACAACAACTTTTAGTAGTTGTTACAACTTTTAGAGCTCGAGTTGGGTCCAGAAGTAAAAAAAAAGGCTCCCGTTGGGCAGGAAGGCTCCGCGCTCTCTACAACACAGGCTGTGTCCGAAGACCTGCCAGCGCTGGTTACAACAACTTTTAGTAGTTGTTACAACTTTTAGAGCTCGAGTTGGGTCCAGAAGTAAAAAAAAAGGCTCCCGTTGGGCAGGAAGGCTCCGCGCTCTCTACAACACAGGCTGTGTCCAAAGACCTGCCAGCGCTGGTTACAACAACTTTTAGTAGTTGTTACAACTTTTAGAGCTCGAGTTGGGTCCAGAAGTAAAAAAAAAAAAGCTCCCGTTGGGCAGGAAGGCTCCGCGCTCTCTACAACACAGGCTGTGTCCGAAGACCTGCCAGCGCTTGTTACAACAACTTTTAGTAGTTGTTACAACTTTTAGAGCTCGAGTTGGGTCCAGAAGTAAAAAAAAAAAGGCTCCTGTTGGGCAGGAAGGCTCCGCGCTCTCTACAACACAGGCTGTGTCCGAAGACCTGCCAGCGCTGGTTACAACAACTTTTAGTAGTTGTTACAACTTTTGGAGCTCGAGTTGGGTCCAGAAGTAAAAAAAAAAAGGCTCCCGTTGGGCAGGAAGGCTCCGTGCTCTCTACAACACAGGCTGTGTCCGAAGACCTGCCAGCGCTGGTTACAACAACTTTTAGTAGTTGTTACAACTTTTAGAGCTCGAGTTGGGTCCAGAAGTAAACAAAAAGAAAAAAAAGCTCCCATTGGGCAGGAAGGCTCCGCGCTCTCTACAACACAGGCTGTGTCCGAAGACCTGCCAGCGCTGGTTACAACAACTTTTAGTAGTTGTTACAACTTTTAGAGCTCGAGTTGGGTCCAGAAGTAAAAAAAAAAAAAGGCTCCCGTTGGGCAGAAAGGCTCCGCGCTCTCTACAACACAGGCTGTGTCCGAAGACCTGCCAGCGCTGGTTACAACAACTTTTAGTAGTTGTTACAACTTTTAGAGCTCGAGTTGGGTCCAGAAGTAAAAAAAAAGAAAAAAAAGCTCCCGTTGGGCAGGAAGGCTCCGCGCTCTCTACAACACAGGCTGTGTCCGAAGACCTGCCAGCGCTGGTTACAACAACTTTTAGTAGTTGTTACAACTTTTAGAGCTCGAGTTGGGTCCAGAAGTAAAAAAAAAAAAGGCTCCCATTGGGCAGGAAGGCTCCGCGCTCTCTACAACACAGGCTGTGTCCGAAGACCTGCCAGCGCTCGTTACAACAACTTTTAGTAGTTGTTACAACTTTTAGAGCTCGAGTTGGGTCCAGAAGTAAAAAAAAAAAGGCTCCCGTTGGGCAGGAAGGCTCCGCGCTCTCTACAACACAGGCTGTGTCCGAAGACCTCCCAGCGCTGGTTACAACAACTTTTAGTAGTTGTTACAACTTTTAGAGCTCGAGTTGGGTCCAGAAGTAAAAAAAAAAGGCTCCCGTTGGGCAGGAAGGCTCCGCGCTCTCTACAACACAGGCTGTGTCCGAAGACCTGCCAGCGCTGGTTACAACAACTTTTGGTAGTTGTTACAGCTTTTAGAGCTCGAGTTGGGTCCAGAAGTAAAAAAAAAGGCTCCCGTTGGGCAGGAAGGCTCCGCGCTCTCTACAACACAGGCTGTGTCCGAAAACCTGCCAGCGCTGGTTACAACAACTTTTAGTAGTTGTTACAACTTTTAGAGCTCGAGTTGGGTCCAGAAGTAAAAAAAAAAAAGCTCCCGTTCGGCAGGAAGGCTCCGCGCTCTCTACAACACAGGCTGTGTCCGAAGACCTGCCAGCGCTGGTTACAACAACTTTTAGTAGTTGTTACAACTTTTAGAGCTCGAGTTGGGTCCAGAAGTAAAAAAAAAAAGGCTCCTGTTGGGCAGGAAGGCTCCGCGCTCTCTACAACACAGGCTGTGTCCGAAGACCTGCCAGCGCTGGTTACAACTTTTAGTAGTTGTTACAACTTTTGGAGCTCGAGTTGGGTCCAGAAGTAAAAAAAAAAAAGGCTCCCGTTGGGCAGGAAGGCTCCGCGCTCTCTACAACACAGGCTGTGTCCGAAGACCTGCCAGCGCTGGTTACAACAACTTTTAGTAGTTGTTACAACTTTTAGAGCTCGAGTTGGGTCCAGAAGTAAAAAAAAAAGGCTCCCGTTGGGCAGGAAGGCTCCGCGCTCTCTACAACACAGGCTGTGTCCGAAGACCTGCCAGCGCTGGTTACAACAACTTTTGGTAGTTGTTACAACTTTTAGAGCTCGAGTTGGGTCCAGAAGTAAAAAAAAAAAGGCTCCCGTTGGGCAGGAAGGCTCCGCGCTCTCTACAACACAGGCTGTGTCCGAAAACCTGCCAGCGCTGGTTACAACAACTTTTAGTAGTTGTTACAACTTTTAGAGCTCGAGTTGGGTCCAGAAGTAAAAAAAAAAGGCTCCCGTTGGGCAGGAAGGCTCCGCGCTCTCTACAACACAGGCTGTGTCCGAAGACCTGCCAGCGCTGGTTACAACAACTTTTGGTAGTTGTTACAACTTTTAGAGCTCGAGTTGGGTCCAGAAGTAAAAAAAAAAAGGCTCCCGTTGGGCAGGAAGGCTCCGCGCTCTCTACAACACAGGCTGTGTCCGAAAACCTGCCAGCGCTGGTTACAACAACTTTTAGTAGTTGTTACAACTTTTAGAGCTCGAGTTGGGTCCAGAAGTAAAAAAAAAAAGCTCCCGTTCGGCAGGAAGGCTCCGCGCTCTCTACAACACAGGCTGTGTCCGAAGACCTGCCAGCGCTGGTTACAACAACTTTTAGTAGTTGTTACAACTTTTAGAGCTCGAGTTGGGTCCAGAAGTAAAAAAAGAAAAAGGCTCCTGTTGGGCAGGAAGGCTCCGCGCTCTCTACAACACAGGCTGTGTCCGAAGACCTGCCAGCGCTGGTTACAACTTTTAGTAGTTGTTACAACTTTTGGAGCTCGAGTTGGGTCCAGAAGTAAAAAAAAAAAAGGCTCCCGTTGGGCAGGAAGGCTCCGCGCTCTCTACAACACAGGCTGTGTCCGAAGACCTGCCAGCGCTGGTTACAACAACTTTTAGTAGTTGTTACAACTTTTAGAGCTCGAGTTGGGTCCAGAAGTAAACAAAAAGAAAAAAAAGCTCCCGTTGGGTAGGAAGGCTCCGCGCTCTCTACAACACAGGCTGTGTCCGAAGACCTGCCAGCGCTGGTTACAACAACTTTTAGTAGTTGTTACAACTTTTAGAGCTCGAGTTGGGTCCAGAAGTAAAAAAAAAAAAGGCTCCCATTGGGCAGGAAGGCTCCGCGCTCTCTACAACACAGGCTGTGTCCGAAGACCTGCCAGCGCTGGTTACAACAACTTTTAGTAGTTGTTACAACTTTTAGAGCTCGAGTTGGGTCCAGAAGTAAAAAAAAAAGGCTCCCGTTGGGCAGAAAGGCTCCGCGCTCTCTACAACACAGGCTGTGTCCGAAGACCTGCCAGCGCTGGTTACAACAACTTTTAGTAGTTGTTACAACTTTTAGAGCTCGAGTTGGGTCCAGAAGTAAAAAAAAAAGGCTCCCGTTGGGCAGGAAGGCTCCGCGCTCTCTACAACACAGGCTGTGTCCGAAGACCTGCCAGCGCTCGTTACAACAACTTTTAGTAGTTGTTACAACTTTTAGAGCTCGAGTTGGGTCCAGAAGTAAAAAAAAAAAAGGCTCCCGTTGGGCAGGAAGGCTCCGCGCTCTCTACAACACAGGCTGTGTCCGAAGACCTGCCAGCGCTGGTTACAACAACTTTTAGTAGTTGTTACAACTTTTAGAGCTCGAGTTGGGTCCAGAAGTAAAAAAAAAAGGCTCCCGTTGGGCAGGAAGGCTCCGCGCTCTCTACAACACAGGCTGTGTCCGAAGACCTGCCAGCGCTGGTTACAACAACTTTTGGTAGTTGTTACAACTTTTAGAGC
This sequence comes from Amblyomma maculatum, assembly GCF_055883805.1. Taxonomy (NCBI): domain Eukaryota; kingdom Metazoa; phylum Arthropoda; class Arachnida; order Ixodida; family Ixodidae; genus Amblyomma; species Amblyomma maculatum. The sequence goes on along the minus strand of NC_139350.1, from coordinate 29,315,046 downwards.
TCGAGTTGGGTCCAGAAGTAAAAAAAAGGCTCCCGTTGGGCAGGAAGGCTCCGCGCTCTCTACAACACAGGCTGTGTCCGAAGACCTGCCAGCGCTGGTTACAACAACTTTTAGTAGTTACAACTTTTAGAGCTCGAGTTGGGTCCAGAAGTAAAAAAAAAAAAAGGCTCCCGTTGGGCAGGAAGGCTCCGCGCTCTCTACAACACAGGCTGTGTCCGAAGACCTGCCAGCGCTGGTTACAACAACTTTTAGTAGTTGTTACAACTTTTAGAGCTCGAGTTGGGTCCAGAAGTAAAAAAAAAAGGCTCCCGTTGGGCAGGAAGGCTCCGCGATCTCTACAACACAGGCTGTGTCCAAAGACCTGCCAGCGCTGGTTACAACAACTTTTAGTAGTTGTTACAACTTTTAGAGCTCGAGTTGGGTCCAGAAGTAAAAAAAAAAAAAAAGGCTCCCATTGGGCAGGAAGGCTCCGCGCTCTCTACAACACAGGCTGTGTCCGAAGACCTGCCAGCGCTGGTTACAACAACTTTTAGTAGTTGTTACAACTTTTTGAGCTCGAGTTGGGTCCAGAAGTAAAAAAAAAGAAAAAAAAGCTCCCGTTGGGCAGGAAGGCTCCGCGCTCTCTACAACACAGGCTGTGTCCAAAGACCTGCCAGCGCTGGTTACAACAACTTTTAGTAGTTGTTACAACTTTTAGAGCTCGAGTTGGGTCCAGAAGTAAAAAAAAAAGAAAAAAAAGCTCCCGTTGGGCAGGAAGGCTCCGCGCTCTCTACAACACAGGCTGTGTCCGAAGACTTGCCAGCGCTGGTTAAAACAACTTTTAGTAGATGTTACAACTTTTAGAGCTCGAGTTGGGTCCAGAAGTAAAAAAAAAAGGCTCCCGTTGGGCAGGAAGGCTCCGCGCTCTCTACAACACAGGCTGTGTCCGAAGACCTGCCAGCGCTGGTTACAACAACTTTTAGTAGTTGTTACAACTTTTAGAGCTCGAGTTGGGTCCAGAAGTAAAAAAAAAAAGCTCCCGTTGGGCAGGAAGGCTCCGCGCTCTCTACAACACAGGCTGTGTCCGAAGACCTGCCAGCGCTGGTTACAACAAATTTTAGTAGTTGTTACAACTTTTAGAGCTCGAGTTGGGTCCAGAAGTAAAAAAAAGGGCTCCTGTTGGGCAGGAAGGCTCCGCGCTCTCTATAACACAGGCTGTGTCCGAAGACCTGCCAGCGCTGGTTACAACTTTTAGTAGTTGTTACAACTTTTAGAGCTCGAGTTGGGTCCAGAAGTAAAAAAAAAAAGGCTCCCGTTGGGTAGGAAGGCTCCGCGCTCTCTACAACACAGGCTGTGTCCGAAGACCTGCCAGCGCTGGTTACAACAACTTTTAGTAGTTACAACTTTTAGAGCTCGAGTTGGGTCCAGAAGTAAAAAAAAAGAAAAAAAGCTCCCGTTGGGCAGGAAGGCTCCGCGCTCTCTACAACACAGGCTGTGTCCGAAGACCTGCCAGCGCTGGTTACAACAACTTTTAGTAGTTGTTACAACTTTTAGAGCTCGAGTTGGGTCCAGAAGTAAAAAAAAAAAAAGGCTCCCGTTGGGCAGGAAGGCTCCGCGCTCTCTACAACACAGGCTGTGTCCGAAGACCTGCCAGCGCTGGTTACAACAACTTTTAGTAGTTGTTACAACTCTTAGAGCTCGAGTTGGGTCCAGAAGTAAAAAAAAAAAAAGGCTCCCGTTGGGCAGGAAGGCTCCGCGCTCTCTACAACACAGGCTGTGTCCGAAGACCTGCCAGCGCTGGTTACAACTTTTAGTAGTTGTTACAACTTTTAGAGCTCGAGTTGGGTCCAGAAGTAAAAAAAAAGAAAAAAAAGCTCCCGTTGGGCAGGAAGGCTCCGCGCTCTCTACAACACAGGCTGTGTCCGAAGACCTGCCAGCGCTGGTTACAACAACTTTTAGTAGTTGTTACAACTTTTGGAGCTCGAGTTGGGTCCAGAAGTAAAAAAAAAAAGGCTCCCGTCGGGCAGGAAGGCTCCGCGCTCTCTACAACACAGGCTGTGTCCGAAGACCTGCCAGCGCTGGTTACAACAACTTTTAGTATTTGTTACAACTTTTAGAGCTCGAGTTGGGTCCAGAAGTAAAAAAAAAGAAAAAAAAGCTCCCGTTGGGCAGGAAGGCTCCGCGCTCTCTACAACACAGGCTGTGTCCGAATACCTGCCAGCGCTGGTTACAAGAACTTTTAGTAGTTGTTACAACTTTTAGAGCTCGAGTTGGGTCCAGAAGTAAAAAAAAAGGCTCCCGTTGGGCAGGAAGGCTCCGCGCTCTCTACAACACAGGCTGTGTCCGAAGACCTGCCAGCGCTGGTTACAACAACTTTTAGTAGTTGTTACAACTTTTAGAGCTCGAGTTGGGTCCAGAAGTAAAAAAAAAAGGCTCCCGTTGGGCAGAAAGGCTCCGCGCTCTCTACAACACAGGCTGTGTCCGAAGACCTGCCAGCGCTGGTTACAACAACTTTTAGTAGTTGTTACAACTTTTAGAGCTCGAGTTGGGTCCAGAAGTAAAAAAAAAGAAAAAAAAGCTCCCGTTGGGCAGGAAGGCTCCGCGCTCTCTACAACACAGGCTGTGTCCGAAGACCTGCCAGCGCTGGTTACAACAACTTTTAGTAGTTGTTACAACTTTTAGAGCTCGAGTTGGGTCCAGAAGTAAAAAAAAAAAAAAGGCTCCCGTTGGGCAGGAAGGCTCCGCGCTCTCTACAACACAGGCTGTGTCCGAAGACCTGCCAGCGCTCGTTACAACAACTTTTAGTAGTTGTTACAACTTTTAGAGCTCGAGTTGGGTCCAGAAGTAAAAAAAAAAAAAGGCTCCCGTTGGGCAGGAAGGCTCCGCGCTCTCTACAGCACAGGCTGTGTCCGAAGACCTGCCAGCGCTGGTTACAACAACTTTTAGTAGTTGTTACAACTTTTAGAGCTCGAGTTGGGTCCAGAAGTAAAAAAAAAGAAAAAAAGCTCCCGTTGGGTAGGAAGGCTCCGCGCTCTCTACAACACAGGCTGTGTCCGAAGACCTGCCAGCGCTGGTTACAACAACTTTTAGTAGTTGTTACAACTTTTAGAGCTCGAGTTGGGTCCAGAAGTAAAAAAAAAAAAAAGGCTCCCATTGGGCAGGAAGGCTCCGCGCTCTCTACAACACAGGCTGTGTCCGAAGACCTGCCAGCGCTGGTTACAACAACTTTTAGTAGTTGTTACAACTTTTAGAGCTCGAGTTGGGTCCAGAAGTAAAAAAAAAAGGCTCCCGTTGGGCAGAAAGGCTCCGCGCTCTCTACAACACAGGCTGTGTCCGAAGACCTGCCAGCGCTGGTTACAACAACTTTTAGTAGTTGTTACAACTTTTAGAGCTCGAGTTGGGTCCAGAAGTAAAAAAAAAGAAAAAAAAGCTCCCGTTGGGCAGGAAGGCTCCGCGCTCTCTACAACACAGGCTGTGTCCGAAGACCTGCCAGCGCTGGTTACAACAACTTTTAGTAGTTGTTACAACTTTTAGAGCTCGAGTTGGGTCCAGAAGTAAAAAAAAAAAAAGGCTCCCGTTGGGCAGGAAGGCTCCGCGCTCTCTACAACACAGGCTGTGTCCGAAGACCTGCCAGCGCTCGTTACAACAACTTTTAGTAGTTACAACTTTTAGAGCTCGAGTTGGGTCCAGAAGTAAAAAAAAAAAAGGCTCCCGTTGGGCAGGAAGGCTCCGCGCTCTCTACAACACAGGCTGTGTCCGAAGACCTGCCAGCGCTGGTTACAACAACTTTTAGTAGTTGTTACAACTTTTAGAGCTCGAGTTGGGTCCAGAAGTAAAAAAAAAAGGCTCCCGTTGGGCAGGAAGGCTCCGCGCTCTCTACAACACAGGCTGTGTCCGAAGACCTGCCAGCGCTGGTTACAACAACTTTTGGTAGTTGTTACAACTTTTAGAGCTCGAGTTGGGTCCAGAAGTAAAAAAAAGGCTCCCGTTGGGCAGGAAGGCTCCGCGCTCTCTACAACACAGGCTGTGTCCGAAGACCTGCCAGCGCTGGTTACAACAACTTTTAGTAGTTACAACTTTTAGAGCTCGAGTTGGGTCCAGAAGTAAAAAAAAAAAGGCTCCCGTTGGGCAGGAAGGCTCCGCGCTCTCTACAACACAGGCTGTGTCCGAAGACCTGCCAGCGCTGGTTACAACAACTTTTAGTAGTTCTTACAACTTTTAGAGCTCGAGTTGGGTCCAGAAGTAAAAAAAAAAGGCTCCCATAGGGCAGGAAGGCTCCGCGATCTCTACAACACAGGCTGTGTCCGAAGACCTGCCAGCGCTGGTTACAACAACTTTTAGTAGTTGTTACAACTTTTAGAGCTCGAGTTGGGTCCAGAAGTAAAAAAAAAAAAAAAGGCTCCCATTGGGCAGGAAGGCTCCGCGCTCTCTACAACACAGGCTGTGTCCGAAGACCTGCCAGCGCTGGTTACAACAACTTTTAGTAGTTGTTACAACTTTTTGAGCTCGAGTTGGGTCCAGAAGTAAAAAAAAAGAAAAAAAAGCTCCCGTTGGGCAGGAAGGCTCCGCGCTCTCTACAACACAGGCTGTGTCCAAAGACCTGCCAGCGCTGGTTACAACAACTTTTAGTAGTTGTTACAACTTTTAGAGCTCGAGTTGGGTCCAGAAGTAAAAAAAAAAGAAAAAAAAGCTCCCGTTGGGCAGGAAGGCTCCGCGCTCTCTACAACACAGGCTGTGTCCGAAGACTTGCCAGCGCTGGTTAAAACAACTTTTAGTAGTTGTTACAACTTTTAGAGCTCGAGTTGGGTCCAGAAGTAAAAAAAAAGGCTCCCGTTGGGCAGGAAGGCTCCGCGCTCTCTACAACACAGGCTGTGTCCGAAGACCTGCCAGCGCTGGTTACAACAACTTTTAGTAGTTACAACTTTTAGAGCTCGAGTTGGGTCCAGAAGTAAAAAAAAAAAGCTCCCGTTGGGCAGGAAGGCTCCGCGCTCTCTACAACACAGGCTGTGTCCGAAGACCTGCCAGCGCTGGTTACAACAAATTTTAGTAGTTGTTACAACTTTTAGAGCTCGAGTTGGGTCCAGAAGTAAAAAAAAGGGCTCCTGTTGGGCAGGAAGGCTCCGCGCTCTCTACAACACAGGCTGTGTCCGAAGACCTGCCAGCGCTGGTTTCAACTTTTAGTAGTTGTTACAACTTTTAGAGCTCGAGTTGGGTCCAGAAGTAAAAAAAAAAAGGCTCCCGTTGGGTAGGAAGGCTCCGCGCTCTCTACAACACAGGCTGTGTCCGAAGACCTGCCAGCGCTGGTTACAACAACTTTTAGTAGTTGTTACAACTTTTAGAGCTCGAGTTGGGTCCAGAAGTAAAAAAAAAGAAAAAAAGCTCCCGTTGGGCAGGAAGGCTCCGCGCTCTCTACAACACAGGCTGTGTCCGAAGACCTGCCAGCGCTGGTTACAACAACTTTTAGTAGTTGTTACGACTTTTAGAGCTCGAGTTGGGTCCAGAAGTAAAAAAAAAAGGCTCCTGTTGGGCAGGAAGGCTCCGCGCTCTCTACAACACAGGCTGTGTCCGAAGACCTGCCAGCGCTGGTTACAACAACTTTTAGTATTTGTTACAACTTTTAGAGCTCGAGTTGGGTCCAGAAGTAAAAAAAAAGAAAAAAAAGCTCCCGTTGGGCAGGAAGGCTCCGCGCTCTCTACAACACAGGCTGTGTCCGAAGACCTGCCAGCGCTGGTTACAACAACTTTTAGTAGTTGTTACAACTTTTGGAGCTCGAGTTGGGTCCAGAAGTAAAAAAAAAAAGGCTCCCGTCGGGCAGGAAGGCTCCGCGCTCTCTACAACACAGGCTGTGTCCGAAGACCTGCCAGCGCTGGTTACAACAACTTTTAGTATTTGTTACAACTTTTAGAGCTCGAGTTGGGTCCAGAAGTAAAAAAAAGAAAAAAAAGCTCCCGTTGGGCAGGAAGGCTCCGCGCTCTCTACAACACAGGCTGTGTCCGAAGACCTGCCAGCGCTGGTTACAACAACTTTTAGTAGTTGTTACAACTTTTAGAGCTCGAGTTGGGTCCAGAAGTAAAAAAAAAGGCTCCCGTTGGGCAGGAAGGCTCCGCGCTCTCTACAACACAGGCTGTGTCCGAAGACCTGCCAGCGCTGGTTACAACAACTTTTAGTAGTTGTTACAACTTTTAGAGCTCGAGTTGGGTCCAGAAGTAAAAAAAAAAGGCTCCCGTTGGGCAGAAAGGCTCCGCGCTCTCTACAACACAGGCTGTGTCCGAAGACCTGCCAGCGCTGGTTACAACAACTTTTAGTAGTTGTTACAACTTTTAGAGCTCGAGTTGGGTCCAGAAGTAAAAAAAAAGAAAAAAAAGCTCCCGTTGGGCAGGAAGGCTCCGCGCTCTCTACAACACAGGCTGTGTCCGAAGACCTGCCAGCGCTGGTTACAACAACTTTTAGTAGTTGTTACAACTTTTAGAGCTCGAGTTGGGTCCAGAAGTAAAAAAAAAAAAAAGGCTCCCGTTGGGCAGGAAGGCTCCGCGCTCTCTACAACACAGGCTGTGTCCGAAGACCTGCCAGCGCTCGTTACAACAACTTTTAGTAGTTGTTACAACTTTTAGAGCTCGAGTTGGGTCCAGAAGTAAAAAAAAAAAAGGCTCCCGTTGGGCAGGAAGGCTCCGCGCTCTCTACAGCACAGGCTGTGTCCGAAGACCTGCCAGCGCTGGTTACAACAACTTTTAGTAGTTGTTACAACTTTTAGAGCTCGAGTTGGGTCCAGAAGTAAACAAAAAGAAAAAAAAGCTCCCGTTGGGTAGGAAGGCTCCGCGCTCTCTACAACACAGGCTGTGTCCGAAGACCTGCCAGCGCTGGTTACAACAACTTTTAGTAGTTGTTACAACTTTTAGAGCTCGAGTTGGGTCCAGAAGTAAAAAAAAAAAAAAGGCTCCCATTGGGCAGGAAGGCTCCGCGCTCTCTACAACACAGGCTGTGTCCGAAGACCTGCCAGCGCTGGTTACAACAACTTTTAGTAGTTGTTACAACTTTTAGAGCTCGAGTTGGGTCCAGAAGTAAAAAAAAAAAGGCTCCCGTTGGGCAGAAAGGCTCCGCGCTCTCTACAACACAGGCTGTGTCCGAAGACCTGCCAGCGCTGGTTACAACAACTTTTAGTAGTTGTTACAACTTTTAGAGCTCGAGTTGGGTCCAGAAGTAAAAAAAAAGAAAAAAAAGCTCCCGTTGGGCAGGAAGGCTCCGCGCTCTCTACAACACAGGCTGTGTCCGAAGACCTGCCAGCGCTGGTTACAACAACTTTTAGTAGTTGTTACAACTTTTAGAGCTCGAGTTGGGTCCAGAAGTAAAAAAAAAAAAAGGCTCCCGTTGGGCAGGAAGGCTCCGCGCTCTCTACAACACAGGCTGTGTCCGAAGACCTGCCAGCGCTCGTTACAACAACTTTTAGTAGTTACAACTTTTAGAGCTCGAGTTGGGTCCAGAAGTAAAAAAAAAAAAGGCTCCCGTTGGGCAGGAAGGCTCCGCGCTCTCTACAACACAGGCTGTGTCCGAAGACCTGCCAGCGCTGGTTACAACAACTTTTAGTAGTTGTTACAACTTTTAGAGCTCGAGTTGGGTCCAGAAGTAAAAAAAAAAGGCTCCCGTTGGGCAGGAAGGCTCCGCGCTCTCTACAACACAGGCTGTGTCCGAAGACCTGCCAGCGCTGGTTACAACAACTTTTGGTAGTTGTTACAACTTTTAGAGCTCGAGTTGGGTCCAGAAGTAAAAAAAAGGCTCCCGTTGGGCAGGAAGGCTCCGCGCTCTCTACAACACAGGCTGTGTCCGAAGACCTGCCAGCGCTGGTTACAACAACTTTTAGTAGTTACAACTTTTAGAGCTCGAGTTGGGTCCAGAAGTAAAAAAAAAAAAAGGCTCCCGTTGGGCAGGAAGGCTCCGCGCTCTCTACAACACAGGCTGTGTCCGAAGACCTGCCAGCGCTGGTTACAACAACTTTTAGTAGTTCTTACAACTTTTAGAGCTCGAGTTGGGTCCAGAAGTAAAAAAAAAGGCTCCCATAGGGCAGGAAGGCTCCGCGATCTCTACAACACAGGCTGTGTCCGAAGACCTGCCAGCGCTGGTTACAACAACTTTTAGTAGTTGTTACAACTTTTAGAGCTCGAGTTGGGTCCAGAAGTAAAAAAAAAAAAAAGGCTCCCATTGGGCAGGAAGGCTCCGCGCTCTCTACAACACAGGCTGTGTCCGAAGACCTGCCAGCGCTGGTTACAACAACTTTTAGTAGTTGTTACAACTTTTTGAGCTCGAGTTGGGTCCAGAAGTAAAAAAAAAGAAAAAAAAGCTCCCGTTGGGCAGGAAGGCTCCGCGCTCTCTACAACACAGGCTGTGTCCAAAGACCTGCCAGCGCTGGTTACAACAACTTTTAGTAGTTGTTACAACTTTTAGAGCTCGAGTTGGGTCCAGAAGTAAAAAAAAAAGAAAAAAAAGCTCCCGTTGGGCAGGAAGGCTCCGCGCTCTCTACAACACAGGCTGTGTCCGAAGACTTGCCAGCGCTGGTTAAAACAACTTTTAGTAGTTGTTACAACTTTTAGAGCTCGAGTTGGGTCCAGAAGTAAAAAAAAAGGCTCCCGTTGGGCAGGAAGGCTTCGCGCTCTCTACAACACAGGCTGTGTCCGAAGACCTGCCAGCGCTGGTTACAACAACTTTTAGTAGTTGTTACAACTTTTAGAGCTCGAGTTGGGTCCAGAAGTAAAAAAAAAAAAGCTCCCGTTGGGCAGGAAGGCTCCGCGCTCTCTACAACACAGGCTGTGTCCGAAGACCTGCCAGCGCTGGTTACAACAAATTTTAGTAGTTGTTACAACTTTTAGAGCTCGAGTTGGGTCCAGAAGTAAAAAAAGGGCTCCTGTTGGGCAGGAAGGCTCCGCGCTCTCTACAACACAGGCTGTGTCCGAAGACCTGCCAGCGCTGGTTACAACTTTTAGTAGTTGTTACAACTTTTAGGGCTCGAGTTGGGTCCAGAAGTAAAAAAAAAAGGCTCCCGTTGGGTAGGAAGGCTCCGCGCTCTCTACAACACAGGCTGTGTCCGAAGACCTGCCAGCGCTGGTTACAACAACTTTTAGTAGTTGTTACAACTTTTAGAGCTCGAGTTGGGTCCAGAAGTAAAAAAAAAGAAAAAAAGCTCCCGTTGGGCAGGAAGGCTCCGCGCTCTCTACAACACAGGCTGTGTCCGAAGACCTGCCAGCGCTGGTTACAACAACTTTTAGTAGTTGTTACAACTTTTAGAGCTCGAGTTGGGTCCAGAAGTAAAAAAAAAAAAAGGCTCCCGTTGGGCAGGAAGGCTCCGCGCTCTCTACAACACAGGCTGTTTCCGAAGACCTGCCAGCGCTGGTTACAACAACTTTTAGTAGTTGTTACAACTCTTAGAGCTCGAGTTGGGTCCAGAAATAAAAAAAAAAAAAGGCTCCCGTTGGGCAGGAAGGCTCCGCGCTCTCTACAACACAGGCTGTGTCCGAAGACCTGCCAGCGCTGGTTACAACAACTTTTAGTAGTTGTTACAACTTTTAGAGCTCGAGTTGGGTCCAGAAGTAAAAAAAAAAAAGGCTCCTGTTGGGCAGGAAGGCTAAGCGCTCTCTACAACACAGGCTGTGTCCGAAGACCTGCCAGCGCTGGTTACAACAACTTTTAGTAGTTGTTACAACTTTTAGAGCTCGAGTTGGGTCCAGAAGTAAAAAAAAAGGCTCCCGTTGGGCAGGAAGGCTCCGCGATCTCTACAACACAGGCTGTGTCCGAAGACCTGCCAGCGCTGGTTACAACAACTTTTAGTAGTTGTTACAACTTTTAGAGCTCGAGTTGGGTCCAGAAGTAAAAAAAAAAAAGGCTCCCATTGGGCAGGAAGGCTCCGCGCTCTCTACAACACAGGCTGTGTCCGAAGACCTGCCAGCGCTGGTTACAACAACTTTTAGTAGTTGTTACAACTTTTTGAGCTCGAGTTGGGTCCAGAAGTAAAAAAAAAGAAAAAAAAGCTCCCGTTGGGCAGGAAGGCTCCGCGCTCTCTACAACACAGGCTGTGTCCAAAGACCTGCCAGCGCTGGTTACAACAACTTTTAGTAGTTGTTACAACTTTTAGAGCTCGAGTTGGGTCCAGAAGTAAAAAAAAAGAAAAAAAAGCTCCCGTTGGGCAGGAAGGCTCCGCGCTCTCTACAACACAGGCTGTGTCCGAAGACTTGCCAGCGCTGGTTAAAACAACTTTTAGTAGTTGTTACAACTTTTAGAGCTCGAGTTGGGTCCAGAAGTAAAAAAAAAAGGCTCCCGTTGGGCAGGAAGGCTCCGCGCTCTCTACAACACAGGCTGTGTCCGAAGACCTGCCAGCGCTGGTTACAACAACTTTTAGTAGTTGTTACAACTTTTAGAGCTCGAGTTGGGTCCAGAAGTAAAAAAAAAAAGCTCCCGTTGGGCAGGAAGGCTCCGCGCTCTCTACAACACAGGCTGTGTCCGAAGACCTGCCAGCGCTGGTTACAACAAATTTTAGTAGTTGTTACAACTTTTAGAGCTCGAGTTGGGTCCAGAAGTAAAAAAAAGGGCTCCTGTTGGGCAGGAAGGCTCCGCGCTCTCTACAACACAGGCTGTGTCCGAAGACCTGCCAGCGCTGGTTACAACAACTTTTAGTAGTTGTTACAACTTTTAGAGCTCGAGTTGGGTCCAGAAGTAAAAAAAAAAAAAGGCTCCCGTTGGGCAGGAAGGCTCCGCGCTCTCTACAACACAGGCTGTGTCCGAAGACCTGCCAGCGCTGGTTACAACAACTTTTAGTAGTTGTTACAACTCTTAGAGCTCGAGTTGGGTCCAGAAGTAAAAAAAAAAAAGGCTCCCGTTGGGCAGGAAGGCTCCGCGCTCTCTACAACACAGGCTGTGTCCGAAGACCTGCCAGCGCTGGTTACAACAACTTTTAGTAGTTGTTACAACTTTTAGAGCTCGAGTTGGGTCCAGAAGTAAAAAAAAAAAAAGGCTCCTGTTGGGCAGGAAGGCTCCGCGCTCTCTACAACACAGGCTGTGTCCGAAGACCTGCCAGCGCTGGTTACAACAACTTTTAGTAGTTGTTACAACTTTTAGAGCTCGAGTTGGGTCCAGAAGTAAAAAAAAAAGGCTCCCGTTGGGCAGGAAGGCTCCGCGATCTCTACAACACAGGCTGTGTCCGAAGACCTGCCAGCGCTGGTTACAACAACTTTTAGTAGTTGTTACAACTTTTAGAGCTCGAGTTGGGTCCAGAAGTAAAAAAAAAAAAAAGGCTCCCATTGGGCAGGAAGGCTCCGCGCTCTCTACAACACAGGCTGTGTCCGAAGACCTGCCAGCGCTGGTTACAACAACTTTTAGTAGTTGTTACAACTTTTTGAGCTCGAGTTGGGTCCAGAAGTAAAAAAAAAGAAAAAAAAGCTCCCGTTGGGCAGGAAGGCTCCGCGCTCTCTACAACACAGGCTGTGTCCAAAGACCTGCCAGCGCTGGTTACAACAACTTTTAGTAGTTGTTACAACTTTTAGAGCTCGAGTTGGGTCCAGAAGTAAAAAAAAAGAAAAAAAAGCTCCCGTTGGGCAGGAAGGCTCCGCGCTCTCTACAACACAGGCTGTGTCCGAAGACTTGCCAGCGCTGGTTAAAACAACTTTTAGTAGTTGTTACAACTTTTAGAGCTCGAGTTGGGTCCAGAAGTAAAAAAAAAAGGCTCCCGTTGGGCAGGAAGGCTCCGCGCTCTCTACAACACAGGCTGTGTCCGAAGACCTGCCAGCGCTGGTTACAACAACTTTTAGTAGTTGTTACAACTTTTAGAGCTCGAGTTGGGTCCAGAAGTAAAAAAAAAAAAGCTCCCGTTGGGCAGGAAGGCTCCGCGCTCTCTACAACACAGGCTGTGTCCGAAGACCTGCCAGCGCTGGTTACAACAAATTTTAGTAGTTGTTACAACTTTTAGAGCTCGAGTTGGGTCCAGAAGTAAAAAAAAGGGCTCCTGTTGGGCAGGAAGGCTCCGCGCTCTCTACAACACAGGCTGTGTCCGAAGACCTGCCAGCGCTGGTTACAACTTTTAGTAGTTGTTACAACTTTTAGAGCTCGAGTTGGGTCCAGAAGTAAAAAAAAAAGGCTCCCGTTGGGTAGGAAGGCTCCGCGCTCTCTACAACACAGGCTGTGTCCGAAGACCTGCCAGCGCTGGTTACAACAACTTTTAGTAGTTGTTACAACTTTTAGAGCTCGAGTTGGGTCCAGAAGTAAAAAAAAAGAAAAAAAGCTCCCGTTGGGCAGGAAGGCTCCGCGCTCTCTACAACACAGGCTGTGTCCGAAGACCTGCCAGCGCTGGTTACAACAACTTTTAGTAGTTGTTACAACTTTTAGAGCTCGAGTTGGGTCCAGAAGTAAAAAAAAAAAAAGGCTCCCGTTGGGCAGGAAGGCTCCGCGCTCTCTACAACACAGGCTGTGTCCGAAGACCTGCCAGCGCTGGTTACAACAACTTTTAGTAGTTGTTACAACTCTTAGAGCTCGAGTTGGGTCCAGAAGTAAAAAAAAAAAGGCTCCCGTTGGGCAGGAAGGCTCCGCGCTCTCTACAACACAGGCTGTGTCCGAAGACCTGCCAGCGCTGGTTACAACAACTTTTAGTAGTTGTTACAACTTTTAGAGCTCGAGTTGGGTCCAGAAGTAAAAAAAAAAAAGGCTCCTGTTGGGCAGGAAGGCTCCGCGCTCTCTACAACACAGGCTGTGTCCGAAGACCTGCCAGCGCTGGTTACAACAATTTTTAGTAGTTGTTACAACTTTTGGAGCTCGAGTTGGGTCCAGAAGTAAAAAAAAAAAGGCTCCCGTTGGGCAGGAAGGCTCCGCGCTCTCTACAACACAGGCTGTGTCCGAAGACCTGCCAGCGCTGGTTACAACAACTTTTAGTAGTTGTTACAACTTTTAGAGCTCGAGTTGGGTCCAGAAGTAAAAAAAAAGAAAAAAAAGCTCCCGTTGGGCAGGAAGGCTCCGCGCTCTCTACAACACAGGCTGTGTCCGAAGACCTGCCAGCGCTGGTTACAACAACTTTTAGTAGTTGTTACAACTTTTAGAGCTCGAGTTGGGTCCAGAAGTAAAAAAAAAAGGCTCCCGTTGGGCAGGAAGGCTCCGCGCTCTCTACAACACAGGCTGTCTCCGAAGACCTGCCAGCGCTGGTTACAACAACTTTTAGTAGTTGTTACAACTTTTAGAGCTCGAGTTGGGTCCAGAAGTAAAAAAAAAGGCTCCCGTTGGGCAGAAAGGCTCCGCGCTCTCTACAACACAGGCTGTGTCCGAAGACCTGCCAGCGCTGGTTACAACAACTTTTAGTAGTTGTTACAACTTTTAGAGCTCGAGTTGGGTCCAGAAGTAAAAAAAAAGAAAAAAAAGCTCCCGTTGGGCAGGAAGGCTCCGCGCTCTCTACAACACAGGCTGTGTCCGAAGACCTGCCAGCGCTGGTTACAACAACTTTTAGTAGTTGTTACAACTTTTAGAGCTCGAGTTGGGTCCAGAAGTAAAAAAAAAAAAAAAGGCTCCCGTTGGGCAGGAAGGCTCCGCGCTCTCTACAACACAGGCTGTGTCCGAAGACCTGCCAGCGCTCGTTACAACAACTTTTAGTAGTTGTTACAACTTTTAGAGCTCGAGTTGGGTCCAGAAGTAAAAAAAAAAAGGCTCCCGTTGGGCAGGAAGGCTCCGCGCTCTCTACAACACAGGCTGTGTCCGAAGACCTGCCAGCGCTGGTTACAACAACTTTTAGTAGTTGTTACAACTTTTAGAGCTCGAGTTGGGTCCAGAAGTAAACAAAAAGAAAAAAAAGCTCCCGTTGGGTAGGAAGGCTCCGCGCTCTCTACAACACAGGCTGTGTCCGAAGACCTGCCAGCGCTGGTTACAACAACTTTTAGTAGTTGTTACAACTTTTAGAGCTCGAGTTGGGTCCAGAAGTAAAAAAAAAAAAAAGGCTCCCATTGGGCAGGAAGGCTCCGCGCTCTCTACAACACAGGCTGTGTCCGAAGACCTGCCAGCGCTGGTTACAACAACTTTTAGTAGTTGTTACAACTTTTAGAGCTCGAGTTGGGTCCAGAAGTAAAAAAAAAAAGGCTCCCGTTGGGCAGAAAGGCTCCGCGCTCTCTACAACACAGGCTGTGTCCGAAGACCTGCCAGCGCTGGTTACAACAACTTTTAGTAGTTGTTACAACTTTTAGAGCTCGAGTTGGGTCCAGAAGTAAAAAAAAAGAAAAAAAAGCTCCCGTTGGGCAGGAAGGCTCCGCGCTCTCTACAACACAGGCTGTGTCCGAAGACCTGCCAGCGCTGGTTACAACAACTTTTAGTAGTTGTTACAACTTTTAGAGCTCGAGTTGGGTCCAGAAGTAAAAAAAAAAAGGCTCCCGTTGGGCAGGAAGGCTCCGCGCTCTCTACAACACAGGCTGTGTCCGAAGACCTGCCAGCGCTCGTTACAACAACTTTTAGTAGTTACAACTTTTAGAGCTCGAGTTGGGTCCAGAAGTAAAAAAAAAAAAGGCTCCCGTTGGGCAGGAAGGCTCCGCGCTCTCTACAACACAGGCTGTGTCCGAAGACCTGCCAGCGCTGGTTACAACAACTTTTAGTAGTTGTTACAACTTTTAGAGCTCGAGTTGGGTCCAGAAGTAAAAAAAAAAGGCTCCCGTTGGGCAGGAAGGCTCCGCGCTCTCTACAACACAGGCTGTGTCCGAAGACCTGCCAGCGCTGGTTACAACAACTTTTGGTAGTTGTTACAACTTTTAGAGCTCGAGTTGGGTCCAGAAGTAAAAAAAAGGCTCCCGTTGGGCAGGAAGGCTCCGCGCTCTCTACAACACAGGCTGTGTCCGAAGACCTGCCAGCGCTGGTTACAACAACTTTTAGTAGTTACAACTTTTAGAGCTCGAGTTGGGTCCAGAAGTAAAAAAAAAAAAGGCTCCCGTTGGGCAGGAAGGCTCCGCGCTCTCTACAACACAGGCTGTGTCCGAAGACCTGCCAGCGCTGGTTACAACAACTTTTAGTAGTTGTTACAACTTTTAGAGCTCGAGTTGGGTCCAGAAGTAAAAAAAAAAGGCTCCCGTTGGGCAGGAAGGCTCCGCGATCTCTACAACACAGGCTGTGTCCGAAGACCTGCCAGCGCTGGTTACAACAACTTTTAGTAGTTGTTACAACTTTTAGAGCTCGAGTTGGGTCCAGAAGTAAAAAAAAAAAAAAAGGCTCCCATTGGGCAGGAAGGCTCCGCGCTCTCTACAACACAGGCTGTGTCCGAAGACCTGCCAGCGCTGGTTACAACAACTTTTAGTAGTTGTTACAACTTTTTGAGCTCGAGTTGGGTCCAGAAGTAAAAAAAAAGAAAAAAAAGCTCCCGTTGGGCAGGAAGGCTCCGCGCTCTCTACAACACAGGCTGTGTCCAAAGACCTGCCAGCGCTGGTTACAACAACTTTTAGTAGTTGTTACAACTTTTAGAGCTCGAGTTGGGTCCAGAAGTAAAAAAAAAGAAAAAAAAGCTCCCGTTGGGCAGGAAGGCTCCGCGCTCTCTACAACACAGGCTGTGTCCGAAGACTTGCCAGCGCTGGTTAAAACAACTTTTAGTAGTTGTTACAACTTTTAGAGCTCGAGTTGGGTCCAGAAGTAAAAAAAAAAGGCTCCCGTTGGGCAGGAAGGCTCCGCGCTCTCTACAACACAGGCTGTGTCCGAAGACCTGCCAGCGCTGGTTACAACAACTTTTAGTAGTTGTTACAACTTTTAGAGCTCGAGTTGGGTCCAGAAGTAAAAAAAAAAAGCTCCCGTTGGGCAGGAAGGCTCCGCGCTCTCTACAACACAGGCTGTGTCCGAAGACCTGCCAGCGCTGGTTACAACAAATTTTAGTAGTTGTTACAACTTTTAGAGCTCGAGTTGGGTCCAGAAGTAAAAAAAAGGGCTCCTGTTGGGCAGGAAGGCTCCGTGCTCTCTACAACACAGGCTGTGTCCGAAGACCTGCCAGCGCTGGTTACAACTTTTAGTAGTTGTTACAACTTTTAGAGCTCGAGTTGGGTCCAGAAGTAAAAAAAAAAGGCTCCCGTTGGGTAGGAAGGCTCCGCGCTCTCTACAACACAGGCTGTGTCCGAAGACCTGCCAGCGCTGGTTACAACAACTTTTAGTAGTTGTTACAACTTTTAGAGCTCGAGTTGGGTCCAGAAGTAAAAAAAAAGAAAAGAAGCTCCCGTTGGGCAGGAAGGCTCCGCGCTCTCTACAACACAGGCTGTGTCCGAAGACCTGCCAGCGCTGGTTACAACAACTTTTAGTAGTTGTTACAACTTTTAGAGCTCGAGTTGGGTCCAGAAGTAAAAAAAAAAAAAAGGCTCCCGTTGGGCAGGAAGGCTCCGCGCTCTCTACAACACAGGCTGTGTCCGAAGACCTGCCAGCGCTGGTTACAACAACTTTTAGTAGTTGTTACAACTCTTAGAGCTCGAGTTGGGTCCAGAAGTAAAAAAAAAAAAGGCTCCCGTTGGGCAGGAAGGCTCCGCGCTCTCTACAACACAGGCTGTGTCCGAAGACCTGCCAGCGCTGGTTACAACAACTTTTAGTAGTTGTTACAACTTTTAGAGCTCGAGTTGGGTCCAGAAGTAAAAAAAAAAAAGGCTCCTGTTGGGCAGGAAGGCTCCGCGCTCTCTACAACACAGGCTGTGTCCGAAGACCTGCCAGCGCTGGTTACAACAACTTTTAGTAGTTGTTACAACTTTTGGAGCTCGAGTTGGGTCCAGAAGTAAAAAAAAAAAGGCTCCCGTTGGGCAGGAAGGCTCCGCGCTCTCTACAACACAGGCTGTGTCCGAAGACCTGCCAGCGCTGGTTACAACAACTTTTAGTAGTTGTTACAACTTTTAGAGCTCGAGTTGGGTCCAGAAGTAAAAAAAAAGAAAAAAAAGCTCCCGTTGGGCAGGAAGGCTCCGCGCTCTCTACAACACAGGCTGTGTCCGAAGACCTGCCAGCGCTGGTTACAACAACTTTTAGTAGTTGTTACAACTTTTAGAGCTCGAGTTGGGTCCAGAAGTAAAAAAAAAGGCTCCCGTTGGGCAGGAAGGCTCCGCGCTCTCTACAACACAGGCTGTGTCCGAAGACCTGCCAGCGCTGGTTACAACAACTTTTAGTAGTTGTTACAACTTTTAGAGCTCGAGTTGGGTCCAGAAGTAAAAAAAAAAGGCTCCCGTTGGGCAGAAAGGCTCCGCGCTCTCTACAACACAGGCTGTGTCCGAAGACCTGCCAGCGCTGGTTACAACAACTTTTAGTAGTTGTTACAACTTTTAGAGCTCGAGTTGGGTCCAGAAGTAAAAAAAAAGAAAAAAAAGCTCCCGTTGGGCAGGAAGGCTCCGCGCTCTCCACAACACAGGCTGTGTCCGAAGACCTGCCAGCGCTGGTTACAACAACTTTTAGTAGTTGTTACAACTTTTAGAGCTCGAGTTGGGTCCAGAAGTAAAAAAAAAAAAAAGGCTCCCGTTGGGCAGGAAGGCTCCGCGCTCTCTACAACACAGGCTGTGTCCGAAGACCTGCCAGCGCTCGTTACAACAACTTTTAGTAGTTGTTACAACTTTTAGAGCTCGAGTTGGGTCCAGAAGTAAAAAAAAAAAAGGCTCCCATTGGGCAGGAAGGCTCCGCGCTCTCTACAACACAGGCTGTGTCCGAAGACCTGCCAGCGCTGGTTACAACAACTTTTAGTAGTTGTTACAACTTTTAGAGCTCGAGTTGGGTCCAGAAGTAAAAAAAAAAGGCTCCCGTTGGGCAGGAAGGCTCCGCACTCTCTACAACACAGGCTGTGTCCGAAGACCTGCCAGCGCTGGTTACAACAACTTTTAGTAGTTGTTACAACTTTTAGAGCTCGAGTTGGGTCCAGAAGTAAAAAAAAAAAAAGGCTCCCGTTGGGCAGGAAGGCTCCGCGCTCTCTACAACACAGGCTGTGTCCGAAGACCTGCCAGCGCTGGTTACAACTTTTAGTAGTTGTTACAACTTGTAGAGCTCGAGTTGGGTCCAGAAGTAAAAAAAAAGGCTCCCGTTGGGCAGGAAGGCTCCGCGCTCTCTACAACACAGGCTGTGTCCGAAGACCTGCCAGCGCTGGTTACAACAACTTTTAGTAGTTGTTACAACTTTTAGAGCTCGAGTTGGGTCCAGAAGTAAAATAAAAAGGCTCCCGTTGGGCAGGAAGGCTCCGCGCTCTCTACAACACAGGCTGTGTCCGAAGACCTGCCAGCGCTGGTTACAACAACTTTTAGTAGTTGTTACAACTTTTAGAGCTCGAGTTGGGTCCAGAAGTAAAAAAAAAAGGCTCCCGTTGGGCAGGAAGGCTCCTCGATCTCTACAACACAGGCTGTGTCCGAAGACCTGCCAGCGCTGGTTACAACAACTTTTAGTAGTTGTTACAACTTTTAGAGCTCGAGTTGGGTCCAGAAGTAAAAAAAAAAAAGGCTCCCATTGGGCAGGAAGGCTCCGCGCTCTCTACAACACAGGCTGTGTCCGAAGACCTGCCAGCGCTGGTTACAACAACTTTTAGTAGTTGTTACAACTTTTTGAGCTCGAGTTGGGTCCAGAAGTAAAAAAAAAGAAAAAAAAGCTCCCGTTGGGCAGGAAGGCTCCGCGCTCTCTACAACACAGGCTGTGTCCGAAGACCTGCCAGCGCTGGTTACAACAACTTTTAGTAGTTGTTACAACTTTTAGAGCTCGAGTTGGGTCCAGAAGTAAAAAAAAAGAAAAAAAAGCTCCCGTTGGGCAGGAAGGCTCCGCGCTCTCTACAACACAGGCTGTGTCCGAAGACTTGCCAGCGCTGGTTACAACAACTTTTAGTAGTTGTTACAACTTTTAGAGCTCGAGTTGGGTCCAGAAGTAAAAAAAAAGGCTCCCGTTGGGCAGGAAGGCTCCGCGCTCTCTACAACACAGGCTGTGTCCGAAGACCTGCCAGCGCTGGTTACAACAACTTTTAGAGCTCGAGTTGGGTCCAGAAGTAAAAAAAAAAGCTCCCGTTGGGCAGGAAGGCTCCGCGCTCTCTACAACACAGGCTGTGTCCGAAGACCTGCCAGCGCTGGTTACAACAACTTTTAGTAGTTGTTACAACTTTTAGAGCTCGAGTTGGGTCCAGAAGTAAAAAAAAAAAAGGCTCCTGTTGGGCAGGAAGGCTCCGCGCTCTCTACAACACAGGCTGTGTCCGAAGACCTGCCAGCGCTGGTTACAACAACTTTTAGTAGTTGTTACAACTTTTAGGGCTCGAGTTGGGTCCAGAAGTAAAAAAAAAAGGCTCCCGTTGGGCAGGAAGGCTCCGCGCTCTCTACAACAAAGGCTGTGTCCGAAGACCTGCCAGCGCTGGTTACAACAACTTTTAGTAGTTGTTACAACTTTTAGAGCTCGAGTTGGGTCCAGAAGTAAAAAAAAAAAAAGGCTCCCGTTGGGCAGGAAGGCTCCGCGCTCTCTACAACACCGGCTGTGTCCGAAGACCTGCCAGCGCTGGTTACAACAACTTTTATTAGTTGTTACAACTTTTAGAACTCGAGTTGGGTCCAGAAGAAAAAAAAAAAGGCTCCCGTTGGGCAGGAAGGCTCCGCGCTCTCTACAACACAGGCTGTGTCCGAAGACCTGCCAGCGCTGGTTACAACTTTTAGTAGTTCTTACAACTTTTAGAGCTCGAGTTGGGTCCAGAAGTAAAAAAAAAGGCTCCCGTTGGGCAGGAAGGCTCCGCGCTCTCTACAACACAGGCTGTGTCCGAAGACCTGCCAGCGCTGGTTACAACAACTTTTAGTAGTTGTTACAACTTTTAGAGCTCGAGTTGGGTCCACAAGTAAAAAAAAAAAAGGCTCCCATTGGGCAGGAAGGCTCCGCGCTCTCTACAACACAGGCTGTGTCCGAAGACCTGCCAGCGCTGGTTACAACAACTTTTAGTAGTTGTTACAACTTTTAGAGCTCGAGTTGGGTCCAGAAGTAAAAAAAAAAGGCTCCCGTTGGGCAGGAAGGCTCCGCGCTCTCTACAACACAGGCTGTGTCCGAAGACCTGCCAGCGCTGGTTACAACAACTTTTAGTAGTTGTTACAACTTTTAGAGCTCGAGTTGGGTCCAGAAGTAAAAAAAAAAGGCTCCCGTTGGGCAGAAAGGCTCCGCGCTCTCTACAACACAGGCTGTGTCCGAAGACCTGCCAGCGCTGGTTACAACAACTTTTAGTAGTTGTTACAACTTTTAGAGCTCGAGTTGGGTCCAGAAGTAAAAAAAAAGAAAAAAAAGCTCCCGTTGGGCAGGAAGGCTCCGCGCTCTCTACAACACAGGCTGTGTCCGAAGACCTGCCAGCGCTGGTTACAACAACTTTTAGTAGTTGTTACAACTTTTAGAGCTCGAGTTGGGTCCAGAAGTAAAAAAAAAAAAAGGCTCCCGTTGGGCAGGAAGGCTCCGCGCTCTCTACAACACAGGCTGTGTCCGAAGACCTGCCAGCGCTCGTTACAACAACTTTTAGTAGTTGTTACAACTTTTAGAGCTCGAGTTGGGTCCAGAAGTAAAAAAAAAAGAAAAGGCTCCCATTGGGCAGGAAGGCTCCGCGCTCTCTACAACACAGGCTGTGTCCGAAGACCTGCCAGCGCTGGTTACAACAACTTTTAGTAGTTGTTACAACTTTTAGAGCTCGTGTTGGGTCCAGAAGTAAAAAAAAAAAGGCTCCCGTTGGGCAGGAAGGCTCCGCGCTCTCTACAACACAGGCTGTGTCCGAAGACCTGCCAGCGCTGGTTACAACAACTTTTAGTAGTTGTTACAACTTTTAGAGCTCGAGTTGGGTCCAGAAGTAAAAAAAAAAAGGCTCCTGTTGGGCAGGAAGGCTCCGCGCTCTCTACAACACAGGCTGTGTCCGAAGACCAGCCAGCGCTGGTTACAACAACTTTTAGTAGTTGTTACAACTTTTAGAGCTCGAGTTGGGTCCAGAAGTAAAAAAAAAAGGCTCCCGTTGGGCAGGAAGGCTCCGCGATCTCTACAACACAGGCTGTGTCCGAAGACCTGCCAGCGCTGGTTACAACAACTTTTAGTAGTTGTTACAACTTTTAGAGCTCGAGTTGGGTCCAGAAGTAAAAAAAAAAAAAGGCTCCCATTGGGCAGGAAGGCTCCGCGCTCTCTACAACACAGGCTGTGTCCGAAGACCTGCCAGCGCTGGTTACAACAACTTTTAGTAGTTGTTACAACTTTTTGAGCTCGAGTTGGGTCCAGAAGTAAAAAAAAAGAAAAAAAAGCTCCCGTTGGGCAGGAAGGCTCCGCGCTCTCTACAACACAGGCTGTGTCCAAAGACCTGCCAGCGCTGGTTACAACAACTTTTAGTAGTTGTTACAACTTTTAGAGCTCGAGTTGGGTCCAGAAGTAAAAAAAAAAGAAAAAAAAGCTCCCGTTGGGCAGGAAGGCTCCGCGCTCTCTACAACACAGGCTGTGTCCGAAGACTTGCCAGCGCTGGTTAAAACAACTTTTAGTAGTTGTTACAACTTTTAGAGCTCGAGTTGGGTCCAGAAGTAAAAAAAAAAGGCTCCCGTTGGGCAGGAAGGCTCCGCGCTCTCTACAACACAGGCTGTGTCCGAAGACCTGCCAGCGCTGGTTACAACAACTTTTAGTAGTTGTTACAACTTTTAGAGCTCGAGTTGGGTCCAGAAGTAAAAAAAAAAAAGCTCCCGTTGGGCAGGAAGGCTCCGCGCTCTCTACAACACAGGCTGTGTCCGAAGACCTGCCAGCGCTGGTTACAACAAATTTTAGTAGTTGTTACAACTTTTAGAGCTCGAGTTGGGTCCAGAAGTAAAAAAAAGGGCTCCTGTTGGGCAGGAAGGCTCCGCGCTCTCTACAACACAGGCTGTGTCCGAAGACCTGCCAGCGCTGGTTACAACAACTTTTAGTAGTTGTTACAACTTTTAGAGCTCGAGTTGGGTCCAGAAGTAAAAAAAAAAAAAAGGCTCCCGTTGGGCAGGAAGGCTCCGCGCTCTCTACAACACAGGCTGTGTCCGAAGACCTGCCAGCGCTGGTTACAACAACTTTTAGTAGTTGTTACAACTCTTAGAGCTCGAGTTGGGTCCAGAAGTAAAAAAAAAAAAGGCTCCCGTTGGGCAGGAAGGCTCCGCGCTCTCTACAACACAGGCTGTGTCCGAAGACCTGCCAGCGCTGGTTACAACAACTTTTAGTAGTTGTTACAACTTTTAGAGCTCGAGTTGGGTCCAGAAGTAAAAAAAAAAAAGGCTCCTGTTGGGCAGGAAGGCTCCGCGCTCTCTACAACACAGGCTGTGTCCGAAGACCTGCCAGCGCTGGTTACAACAACTTTTAGTAGTTGTTACAACTTTTAAAGCTCGAGTTGGGTCCAGAAGTAAAAAAAAAAGGCTCCCGTTGGGCAGGAAGGCTCCGCGATCTCTACAACACAGGCTGTGTCCGAAGACCTGCCAGCGCTGGTTACAACAACTTTTAGTAGTTGTTACAACTTTTAGAGCTCGAGTTGGGTCCAGAAGTAAAAAAAAAAAAGGCTCCCATTGGGCAGGAAGGCTCCGCGCTCTCTACAACACAGGCTGTGTCCGAAGACCTGCCAGCGCTGGTTACAACAACTTTTAGTAGTTGTTACAACTTTTTGAGCTCGAGTTGGGTCCAGAAGTAAAAAAAAAGAAAAAAAAGCTCCCGTTGGGCAGGAAGGCTCCGCGCTCTCTACAACACAGGCTGTGTCCAAAGACCTGCCAGCGCTGGTTACAACAAATTTTAGTAGTTGTTACAACTTTTAGAGCTCGAGTTGGGTCCAGAAGTAAAAAAAAGGGCTCCTGTTGGGCAGGAAGGCTCCGCGCTCTCTACAACACAGGCTGTGTCCGAAGACCTGCCAGCGCTGGTTACAACTTTTAGTAGTTGTTACAACTTTTAGAGCTCGAGTTGGGTCCAGAAGTAAAAAAAAAAGTCTCCCGTTGGGTAGGAAGGCTCCGCGCTCTCTACAACACAGGCTGTGTCCGAAGACCTGCCAGCGCTGGTTACAACAACTTTTAGTAGTTGTTACAACTTTTAGAGCTCGAGTTGGGTCCAGAAGTAAAAAAAAAGAAAAAAAGCTCCCGTTGGGCAGGAAGGCTCCGCGCTCTCTACAACACAGGCTGTGTCCGAAGACCTGCCAGCGCTGGTTACAACAACTTTTAGTAGTTGTTACAACTTTTAGAGCTCGAGTTGGGTCCAGAAGTAAAAAAAAAAAAGGCTCCCGTTGGGCAGGAAGGCTCCGCGCTCTCTACAACACAGGCTGTGTCCGAAGACCTGCCAGCGCTGGTTACAACAACTTTTAGTAGTTGTTACAACTCTTAGAGCTCGAGTTGGGTCCAGAAGTAAAAAAAAAAAGGCTCCCGTTGGGCAGGAAGGCTCCGCGCTCTCTACAACACAGGCTGTGTCCGAAGACCTGCCAGCGCTGGTTACAACAACTTTTAGTAGTTGTTACAACTTTTAGAGCTCGAGTTGGGTCCAGAAGTAAAAAAAAAAAAGGCTCCTGTTGGGCAGGAAGGCTCCGCGCTCTCTACAACACAGGCTGTGTCCGAAGACCTGCCAGCGCTGGTTACAACAATTTTTAGTAGTTGTTACAACTTTTGGAGCTCGAGTTGGGTCCAGAAGTAAAAAAAAAAAGGCTCCCGTTGGGCAGGAAGGCTCCGCGCTCTCTACAACACAGGCTGTGTCCGAAGACCTGCCAGCGCTGGTTACAACAACTTTTAGTAGTTGTTACAACTTTTAGAGCTCGAGTTGGGTCCAGAAGTAAAAAAAAAGAAAAAAAAGCTCCCGTTGGGCAGGAAGGCTCCGCGCTCTCTACAACACAGGCTGTGTCCGAAGACCTGCCAGCGCTGGTTACAACAACTTTTAGTAGTTGTTACAACTTTTAGAGCTCGAGTTGGGTCCAGAAGTAAAAAAAAAGGCTCCCGTTGGGCAGGAAGGCTCCGCGCTCTCTACAACACAGGCTGTGTCCGAAGACCTGCCAGCGCTGGTTACAACAACTTTTAGTAGTTGTTACAACTTTTAGAGCTCGAGTTGGGTCCAGAAGTAAAAAAAAAGGCTCCCGTTGGGCAGAAAGGCTCCGCGCTCTCTACAACACAGGCTGTGTCCGAAGACCTGCCAGCGCTGGTTACAACAACTTTTAGTAGTTGTTACAACTTTTAGAGCTCGAGTTGGGTCCAGAAGTAAAAAAAAAGAAAAAAAAGCTCCCGTTGGGCAGGAAGGCTCCGCGCTCTCTACAACACAGGCTGTGTCCGAAGACCTGCCAGCGCTGGTTACAACAACTTTTAGTAGTTATTACAACTTTTAGAGCTCGAGTTGGGTCCAGAAGTAAAAAAAAAAAAAAAGGCTCCCGTTGGGCAGGAAGGCTCCGCGCTCTCTACAACACAGGCTGTGTCCGAAGACCTGCCAGCGCTCGTTACAACAACTTTTAGTAGTTGTTACAACTTTTAGAGCTCGAGTTGGGTCCAGAAGTAAAAAAAAAAAGGCTCCCGTTGGGCAGGAAGGCTCCGCGCTCTCTACAACACAGGCTGTGTCCGAAGACCTGCCAGCGCTGGTTACAACAACTTTTAGTAGTTGTTACAACTTTTAGAGCTCGAGTTGGGTCCAGAAGTAAACAAAAAGAAAAAAAAGCTCCCGTTGGGTAGGAAGGCTCCGCGCTCTCTACAACACAGGCTGTGTCCGAAGACCTGCCAGCGCTGGTTACAACAACTTTTAGTAGTTGTTACAACTTTTAGAGCTCGAGTTGGGTCCAGAAGTAAAAAAAAAAAAAAGGCTCCCATTGGGCAGGAAGGCTCCGCGCTCTCTACAACACAGGCTGTGTCCGAAGACCTGCCAGCGCTGGTTACAACAACTTTTAGTAGTTGTTACAACTTTTAGAGCTCGAGTTGGGTCCAGAAGTAAAAAAAAAAAGGCTCCCGTTGGGCAGAAAGGCTCCGCGCTCTCTACAACACAGGCTGTGTCCGAAGACCTGCCAGCGCTGGTTACAACAACTTTTAGTAGTTGTTACAACTTTTAGAGCTCGAGTTGGGTCCAGAAGTAAAAAAAAAGAAAAAAAAGCTCCCGTTGGGCAGGAAGGCTCCGCGCTCTCTACAACACAGGCTGTGTCCGAAGACCTGCCAGCGCTGGTTACAACAATACAACTTTTAGAGCTCGAGTTGGGTCCAGAAGTAAAAAAAAAAAGGCTCCCGTTGGGCAGGAAGGCTCCGCGCTCTCTACAACACAGGCTGTGTCCGAAGACCTGCCAGCGCTCGTTACAACAACTTTTAGTAGTTACAACTTTTAGAGCTCGAGTTGGGTCCAGAAGTAAAAAAAAAAAAGGCTCCCGTTGGGCAGGAAGGCTCCGCGCTCTCTACAACACAGGCTGTGTCCGAAGACCTGCCAGCGCTGGTTACAACAACTTTTAGTAGTTGTTACAACTTTTAGAGCTCGAGTTGGGTCCAGAAGTAAAAAAAAAAGGCTCCCGTTGGGCAGGAAGGCTCCGCGCTCTCTACAACACAGGCTGTGTCCGAAGACCTGCCAGCGCTGGTTACAACAACTTTTGGTAGTTGTTACAACTTTTAGAGCTCGAGTTGGGTCCAGAAGTAAAAAAAAGGCTCCCGTTGGGCAGGAAGGCTCCGCGCTCTCTACAACACAGGCTGTGTCCGAAGACCTGCCAGCGCTGGTTACAACAACTTTTAGTAGTTACAACTTTTAGAGCTCGAGTTGGGTCCAGAAGTAAAAAAAAAAAGGCTCCCGTTGGGCAGGAAGGCTCCGCGCTCTCTACAACACAGGCTGTGTCCGAAGACCTGCCAGCGCTGGTTACAACAACTTTTAGTAGTTGTTACAACTTTTAGAGCTCGAGTTGGGTCCAGAAGTAAAAAAAAAAGGCTCCCGTTGGGCAGGAAGGCTCCGCGATCTCTACAACACAGGCTGTGTCCGAAGACCTGCCAGCGCTGGTTACAACAACTTTTAGTAGTTGTTACAACTTTTAGAGCTCGAGTTGGGTCCAGAAGTAAAAAAAAAAAAAGGCTCCCATTGGGCAGGAAGGCTCCGCGCTCTCTACAACACAGGCTGTGTCCGAAGACCTGCCAGCGCTGGTTACAACAACTTTTAGTAGTTGTTACAACTTTTTGAGCTCGAGTTGGGTCCAGAAGTAAAAAAAAAGAAAAAAAAGCTCCCGTTGGGCAGGAAGGCTCCGCGCTCTCTACAACACAGGCTGTGTCCAAAGACCTGCCAGCGCTGGTTACAACAACTTTTAGTAGTTGTTACAACTTTTAGAGCTCGAGTTGGGTCCAGAAGTAAAAAAAAAAGAAAAAAAAGCTCCCGTTGGGCAGGAAGGCTCCGCGCTCTCTACAACACAGGCTGTGTCCGAAGACTTGCCAGCGCTGGTTAAAACAACTTTTAGTAGTTGTTACAACTTTTAGAGCTCGAGTTGGGTCCAGAAGTAAAAAAAAAAGGCTCCCGTTGGGCAGGAAGGCTCCGCGCTCTCTACAACACAGGCTGTGTCCGAAGACCTGCCAGCGCTGGTTACAACAACTTTTAGTAGTTGTTACAACTTTTAGAGCTCGAGTTGGGTCCAGAAGTAAAAAAAAAAGCTCCCGTTGGGCAGGAAGGCTCCGCGCTCTCTACAACACAGGCTGTGTCCGAAGACCTGCCAGCGCTGGTTACAACAAATTTTAGTAGTTGTTACAACTTTTAGAGCTCGAGTTGGGTCCAGAAGTAAAAAAAAGGGCTCCTGTTGGGCAGGAAGGCTCCGTGCTCTCTACAACACAGGCTGTGTCCGAAGACCTGCCAGCGCTGGTTACAACTTTTAGTAGTTGTTACAACTTTTAGAGCTCGAGTTGGGTCCAGAAGTAAAAAAAAAAGGCTCCCGTTGGGTAGGAAGGCTCCGCGCTCTCTACAACACAGGCTGTGTCCGAAGACCTGCCAGCGCTGGTTACAACAACTTTTAGTAGTTGTTACAACTTTTAGAGCTCGAGTTGGGTCCAGAAGTAAAAAAAAAGAAAAGAAGCTCCCGTTGGGCAGGAAGGCTCCGCGCTCTCTACAACACAGGCTGTGTCCGAAGACCTGCCAGCGCTGGTTACAACAACTTTTAGTAGTTGTTACAACTTTTAGAGCTCGAGTTGGGTCCAGAAGTAAAAAAAAAAAAAAGGCTCCCGTTGGGCAGGAAGGCTCCGCGCTCTCTACAACACAGGCTGTGTCCGAAGACCTGCCAGCGCTGGTTACAACAACTTTTAGTAGTTGTTACAACTCTTAGAGCTCGAGTTGGGTCCAGAAGTAAAAAAAAAAAAAGGCTCCCGTTGGGCAGGAAGGCTCCGCGCTCTCTACAACACAGGCTGTGTCCGAAGACCTGCCAGCGCTGGTTACAACAACTTTTAGTAGTTGTTACAACTTTTAGAGCTCGAGTTGGGTCCAGAAGTAAAAAAAAAAAAGGCTCCTGTTGGGCAGGAAGGCTCCGCGCTCTCTACAACACAGGCTGTGTCCGAAGACCTGCCAGCGCTGGTTACAACAACTTTTAGTAGTTGTTACAACTTTTGGAGCTCGAGTTGGGTCCAGAAGTAAAAAAAAAAAGGCTCCCGTTGGGCAGGAAGGCTCCGCGCTCTCTACAACACAGGCTGTGTCCGAAGACCTGCCAGCGCTGGTTACAACAACCTTTAGTAGTTGTTACAACTTTTAGAGCTCGAGTTGGGTCCAGAAGTAAAAAAAAAGAAAAAAAAGCTCCCGTTGGGCAGGAAGGCTCCGCGCTCTCTACAACACAGGCTGTGTCCGAAGACCTGCCAGCGCTGGTTACAACAACTTTTAGTAGTTGTTACAACTTTTAGAGCTCGAGTTGGGTCCAGAAGTAAAAAAAAAGGCTCCCGTTGGGCAGGAAGGCTCCGCGCTCTCTACAACACAGGCTGTGTCCGAAGACCTGCCAGCGCTGGTTACAACAACTTTTAGTAGTTGTTACAACTTTTAGAGCTCGAGTTGGGTCCAGAAGTAAAAAAAAAAGGCTCCCGTTGGGCAGAAAGGCTCCGCGCTCTCTACAACACAGGCTGTGTCCGAAGACCTGCCAGCGCTGGTTACAACAACTTTTAGTAGTTGTTACAACTTTTAGAGCTCGAGTTGGGTCCAGAAGTAAAAAAAAAGAAAAAAAAGCTCCCGTTGGGCAGGAAGGCTCCGCGCTCTCCACAACACAGGCTGTGTCCGAAGACCTGCCAGCGCTGGTTACAACAACTTTTAGTAGTTGTTACAACTTTTAGAGCTCGAGTTGGGTCCAGAAGTAAAAAAAAAAAAAGGCTCCCGTTGGGCAGGAAGGCTCCGCGCTCTCTACAACACAGGCTGTGTCCGAAGACCTGCCAGCGCTCGTTACAACAACTTTTAGTAGTTGTTACAACTTTTAGAGCTCGAGTTGGGTCCAGAAGTAAAAAAAAAAAGGCTCCCGTTGGGCAGGAAGGCTCCGCGCTCTCTACAACACAGGCTGTGTCCGAAGACCTGCCAGCGCTGGTTACAACAACTTTTAGTAGTTGTTACAACTTTTAGAGCTCGAGTTGGGTCCAGAAGTAAAAAAAAAAGGCTCCCGTTGGGCAGGAAGGCTCCGCGCTCTCTACAACACAGGCTGTGTCCGAAGACCTGCCAGCGCTGGTTACAACAACTTTTAGTAGTTGTTACAACTTTTAGAGCTCGAGTTGGGTCCAGAAGTAAAAAAAAAAAAGGCTCCCGTTGGGCAGGAAGGCTCCGCGCTCTCTACAACACAGGCTGTGTCCGAAGACCTGCCAGCGCTGGTTACAACTTTTAGTAGTTGTTACAACTTGTAGAGCTCGAGTTGGGTCCAGAAGTAAAAAAAAAGGCTCCCGTTGGGCAGGAAGGCTCCGCGCTCTCTACAACACAGGCTGTGTCCGAAGACCTGCCAGCGCTGGTTACAACAACTTTTAGTAGTTACAACTTTTAGAGCTCGAGTTGGGTCCAGAAGTAAAATAAAAAGGCTCCCGTTGGGCAGGAAGGCTCCGCGCTCTCTACAACACAGGCTGTGTCCGAAGACCTGCCAGCGCTGGTTACAACAACTTTTAGTAGTTGTTACAACTTTTAGAGCTCGAGTTGGGTCCAGAAGTAAAAAAAAAAGGCTCCCGTTGGGCAGGAAGGCTCCTCGATCTCTACAACACAGGCTGTGTCCGAAGACCTGCCAGCGCTGGTTACAACAACTTTTAGTAGTTGCTACAACTTTTAGAGCTCGAGTTGGGTCCAGAAGTAAAAAAAAAAAAGGCTCCCATTGGGCAGGAAGGCTCCGCGCTCTCTACAACACAGGCTGTGTCCGAAGACCTGCCAGCGCTGGTTACAACAACTTTTAGTAGTTGTTACAACTTTTTGAGCTCGAGTTGGGTCCAGAAGTAAAAAAAAAGAAAAAAAAGCTCCCGTTGGGCAGGAAGGCTCCGCGCTCTCTACAACACAGGCTGTGTCCGAAGACCTGCCAGCGCTGGTTACAACAACTTTTAGTAGTTGTTACAACTTTTAGAGCTCGAGTTGGGTCCAGAAGTAAAAAAAAAGAAAAAAAAGCTCCCGTTGGGCAGGAAGGCTCCGCGCTCTCTACAACACAGGCTGTGTCCGAAGACTTGCCAGCGCTGGTTACAACAACTTTTAGTAGTTGTTACAACTTTTAGAGCTCGAGTTGGGTCCAGAAGTAAAAAAAAAGGCTCCCGTTGGGCAGGAAGGCTCCGCGCTCTCTACAACACAGGCTGTGTCCGAAGACCTGCCAGCGCTGGTTACAACAACTTTTAGAGCTCGAGTTGGGTCCAGAAGTAAAAAAAAAAAGCTCCCGTTGGGCAGGAAGGCTCCGCGCTCTCTACAACACAGGCTGTGTCCGAAGACCTGCCAGCGCTGGTTACAACAACTTTTAGTAGTTGTTACAACTTTTAGAGCTCGAGTTGGGTCCAGAAGTAAAAAAAAAAAAGGCTCCTGTTGGGCAGGAAGGCTCCGCGCTCTCTACAACACAGGCTGTGTCCGAAGACCTGCCAGCGCTGGTTACAACAACTTTTAGTAGTTGTTACAACTTTTAGGGCTCGAGTTGGGTCCAGAAGTAAAAAAAAAAGGCTCCCGTTGGGCAGGAAGGCTCCGCGCTCTCTACAACAAAGGCTGTGTCCGAAGACCTGCCAGCGCTGGTTACAACAACTTTTAGTAGTTGTTACAACTTTTAGAGCTCGAGTTGGGTCCAGAAGTAAAAAAAAAAAAAGGCTCCCGTTGGGCAGGAAGGCTCCGCGCTCTCTACAACACCGGCTGTGTCCGAAGACCTGCCAGCGCTGGTTACAACAACTTTTATTAGTTGTTACAACTTTTAGAACTCGAGTTGGGTCCAGAAGAAAAAAAAAAAAGGCTCCCGTTGGGCAGGAAGGCTCCGCGCTCTCTACAACACAGGCTGTGTCCGAAGACCTGCCAGCGCTGGTTACAACTTTTAGTAGTTCTTACAACTTTTAGAGCTCGAGTTGGGTCCAGAAGTAAAAAAAAAGGCTCCCGTTGGGCAGGAAGGCTCCGCGCTCTCTACAACACAGGCTGTGTCCGAAGACCTGCCAGCGCTGGTTACAACAACTTTTAGTAGTTGTTACAACTTTTAGAGCTCGAGTTGGGTCCACAAGTAAAAAAAAAAAAGGCTCCCATTGGGCAGGAAGGCTCCGCGCTCTCTACAACACAGGCTGTGTCCGAAGACCTGCCAGCGCTGGTTACAACAACTTTTAGTAGTTGTTACAACTTTTAGAGCTCGAGTTGGGTCCAGAAGTAAAAAAAAAAGGCTCCCGTTGGGCAGGAAGGCTCCGCGCTCTCTACAACACAGGCTGTGTCCGAAGACCTGCCAGCGCTGGTTACAACAACTTTTAGTAGTTGTTACAACTTTTAGAGCTCGAGTTGGGTCCAGAAGTAAAAAAAAAAGGCTCCCGTTGGGCAGAAAGGCTCCGCGCTCTCTACAACACAGGCTGTGTCCGAAGACCTGCCAGCGCTGGTTACAACAACTTTTAGTAGTTGTTACAACTTTTAGAGCTCGAGTTGGGTCCAGAAGTAAAAAAAAAGAAAAAAAAGCTCCCGTTGGGCAGGAAGGCTCCGCGCTCTCTACAACACAGGCTGTGTCCGAAGACCTGCCAGCGCTGGTTACAACAACTTTTAGTAGTTGTTACAACTTTTAGAGCTCGAGTTGGGTCCAGAAATAAAAAAAAAAAAAAGGCTCCCGTTGGGCAGGAAGGCTCCGCGCTCTCTACAACACAGGCTGTGTCCGAAGACCTGCCAGCGCTCGTTACAACAACTTTTAGTAGTTGTTACAACTTTTAGAGCTCGAGTTGGGTCCAGAAGTAAAAAAAAAAGAAAAGGCTCCCATTGGGCAGGAAGGCTCCGCGCTCTCTACAACACAGGCTGTGTCCGAAGACCTGCCAGCGCTGGTTACAACAACTTTTAGTAGTTGTTACAACTTTTAGAGCTCGTGTTGGGTCCAGAAGTAAAAAAAAAAAGGCTCCCGTTGGGCAGGAAGGCTCCGCGCTCTCTACAACACAGGCTGTGTCCGAAGACCTGCCAGCGCTGGTTACAACAACTTTTAGTAGTTGTTACAACTTTTAGAGCTCGAGTTGGGTCCAGAAGTAAAAAAAAAAAGGCTCCCGTTGGGCAGGAAGGCTCCGCGCTCTCTACAACACAGGCTGTGTCCGAAGACCTGCCAGCGCTGGTTACAACAACTTTTAGTAGTTGTTACAACTTTTAGAGCTCGAGTTGGGTCCAGAAGTAAAAAAAAGGCTCCCGTTGGGCAGGAAGGCTCCGCGCTCTCTACAACACAGGCTGTGTCCGAAGACCTGCCAGCGCTGGTTACAACAACTTTTAGTAGTTACAAATTTAGAGCTCGAGTTGGGTCCAGAAGTAAAAAAAAAAAGGCTCCCGTTGGGCAGGAAGGCTCCGCGCTCTCTACAACACAGGCTGTGTCCGAAGACCTGCCAGCGCTGGTTACAACAACTTTTAGTAGTTGTTACAACTTTTAGAGCTCGAGTTGGGTCCAGAAGTAAAAAAAAAAGGCTCCCGTTGGGCAGGAAGGCTCCGCGATCTCTACAACGCAGGCTGTGTCCGAAGACCTGCCAGCGCTGGTTACAACAACTTTTAGTAGTTGTTACAACTTTTAGAGCTCGAGTTGGGTCCAGAAGTAAAAAAAAAAGGCTCCCGTTGGGCAGGAAGGCTCCGCGCTCTCTACAACACAGGCTGTGTCCGAAGACCTGCCAGCGCTGGTTACAACAACTTTTAGTAGTTGTTACAACTTTTTGAGCTCGAGTTGGGTCCAGAAGTAAAAAAAAAGAAAAAAAAGCTCCCGTTGGGCAGGAAGGCTCCGCGCTCTCTACAACACAGGCTGTGTCCGAAGACCTGCCAGCGCTGGTTACAACAACTTTTAGTAGTTGTTACAACTTTTAGAGCTCGAGTTGGGTCCAGAAGTAAAAAAAAAGAAAAAAAAGCTCCCGTTGGGCAGAAAGGCTCCGCGCTCTCTACAACACAGGCTGTGTCCGAAGACTTGCCAGCGCTGGTTACAACAACTTTTAGTAGTTGTTACAACTTTTAGAGCTCGAGTTGGGTCCAGAAGTAAAAAAAAAAAAGGCTCCCGTTGGGCAGGAAGGCTCCGCGCTCTCTACAACACAGGCTGTGTCCGAAGACCTGCCAGCGCTGGTTACAACAACTTTTAGTAGTTGTTACAACTTTTAGAGCTCGAGTTGGGTCCAGAAGTAAAAAAAAAAGGCTCCCGTTGGGCAGGAAGGCTCCGCGCTCTCTACAACACAGGCTGTGTCCGAAGACCTGCCAGCGCTGGTTACAACAACTTTTAGTAGTTGTTACAACTTTTAGAGCTCGAGTTGGGTCCAGAAGTAAAAAAAAAAAAAAAAGGCTCCCATTGGGCAGGAAGGCTCCGCGCTCTCTACAACACAGGCTTTGTCCGAAGACCTGCCAGCGCTGGTTACAACTTTTAGTAGTTGTTACAACTTTTAGAGCTCGAGTTGGGTCCAGAAGTAAAAAAAAGAAAAAAAAGCTCCCGTTGGGCAGGAAGGCTCCGCGCTCTCTACAACACAGGCTGTGTCCGAAGACCTGCCAGCGCTGGTTACAACAACTTTTAGTAGTTGTTACAACTTTTAGAGCTCGAGTTGGGTCCAGAAGTAAAAAAAAAAAAAGGCTCCCGTTGGGCAGGAAGGCTCCGCGCTCTCTACAACACAGGCTGTGTCCGAAGACCTGCCAGCGCTGGTTACAACAACTTTTAGTAGTTGTTACAACTTTTAGAGCTCGATTTGGGTCCAGAATTAAAAAAAAAAAAAGGCTCCCCTTGGGCAGGAGGGCTCCGCGCTCTCTACAACACAGGCTGTGTCCGAAGACCTGCCAGCGCTGGTTACAACAACTTTTAGTAGTTGTTGCAACTTTTAGAGCTCGAGTTGGGTCCAGAAGTAAAAAAAAAAAGGCTCCCGTTGGGCAGGAAGGCTCCGCGCTCTCTACAACACAGGCTGTGTCCGAAGACCTGCCAGTGCTGGTTACGACAACTTTTAGAGCTCGAGTTGGGTCTAGAAGTAAAAAAAAAAAAAGGCTCCCGTTGGGCAGGAAGGCTCCGCGCTCTCTACAACACCGGCTGTGTCCGAAGACCTGCCAGCGCTGGTTACAACAACTTTTATTAGTTGTTACAACTTTTAGAACTCGAGTTGGGTCCAGAAGAAAAAAAAAAAGGCTCCCGTTGGGCAGGAAGGCTCCGCGCTCTCTACAACACAGGCTATGTCCGAAGACCTGCCAGCGCTGGTTACAACTTTTAGTAGTTCTTACAACTTTTAGAGCTCGAGTTGGGTCCAGAAGTAAAAAAAAAGGCTCCCGTTGGGCAGGAAGGCTCCGCGCTCTCTACAACACAGGCTGTGTCCGAAGACCTGCCAGCGCTGGTTACAACAACTTTTAGTAGTTGTTACAACTTTTAGAGCTCGAGTTGGGTCCACAAGTAAAAAAAAAAAGGCTCCCATTGGGCAGGAAGGCTCCGCGCTCTCTACAACACAGGCTGTGTCCGAAGACCTGCCAGCGCTGGTTACAACAACTTTTAGTAGTTGTTACAACTTTTAGAGCTCGAGTTGGGTCCAGAAGTAAAAAAAAAAGGCTCCCGTTGGGCAGGAAGGCTCCGCGCTCTCTACAACACAGGCTGTGTCCGAAGACCTGCCAGCGCTGGTTACAACAACTTTTAGTAGTTGTTACAACTTTTAGAGCTCGAGTTGGGTCCAGAAGTAAAAAAAAAAGGCTCCCGTTGGGCAGAAAGGCTCCGCGCTCTCTACAACACAGGCTGTGTCCGAAGACCTGCCAGCGCTGGTTACAACAACTTTTAGTAGTTGTTACAACTTTTAGAGCTCGAGTTGGGTCCAGAAGTAAAAAAAAAGAAAAAAAAGCTCCCGTTGGGCAGGAAGGCTCCGCGCTCTCTACAACACAGGCTGTGTCCGAAGACCTGCCAGCGCTGGTTACAACAACTTTTAGTAGTTGTTACAACTTTTAGAGCTCGAGTTGGGTCCAGAAGTAAAAAAAAAAAAAGGCTCCCGTTGGGCAGGAAGGCTCCGCGCTCTCTACAACACAGGCTGTGTCCGAAGACCTGCCAGCGCTCGTTACAACAACTTTTAGTAGTTGTTACAACTTTTAGAGCTCGAGTTGGGTCCAGAAGTAAAAAAAAAAAGAAAAGGCTCCCATTGGGCAGGAAGGCTCCGCGCTCTCTACAACACAGGCTGTGTCCGAAGACCTGCCAGCGCTGGTTACAACAACTTTTAGTAGTTGTTACAACTTTTAGAGCTCGTGTTGGGTCCAGAAGTAAAAAAAAAGGCTCCCGTTGGGCAGGAAGGCTCCGCGCTCTCTACAACACAGGCTGTGTCCGAAGACCTGCCAGCGCTGGTTACAACAACTTTTAGTAGTTGTTACAACTTTTAGAGCTCGAGTTGGGTCCAGAAGTA
The DNA here is from genome assembly GCF_055883805.1 of Amblyomma maculatum. Classification (NCBI taxonomy): domain Eukaryota; kingdom Metazoa; phylum Arthropoda; class Arachnida; order Ixodida; family Ixodidae; genus Amblyomma; species Amblyomma maculatum. The sequence goes on along the minus strand of NC_139350.1, from coordinate 29,280,217 downwards.
AAAAAAAAAAAGGCTCCCGTTGGGCAGGAAGGCTCCGCGCTCTCTACAACACAGGCTGTGTCCAAAGACCTGCCAGCGCTGGTTACAACTTTTAGTAGTTGTTACAACTTTTAGAGCTCGAGTTGGGTCCAGAAGTAAAAAAAAGGCTCCCGTTGGGCAGGAAGGCTCCGCGCTCTCTACAACACAGGCTGTGTCCGAAGACCTGCCAGCGCTGGTTACAACAACTTTTAGTAGTTACAACTTTTAGAGCTCGAGTTGGGTCCAGAAGTAAAAAAAAAAAGGCTCCCGTTGGGCAGGAAGGCTCCGCGCTCTCTACAACACAGGCTGTGTCTGAAGACCTGCCAGCGCTGGTTACAACAACTTTTAGTAGTTGTTACAACTTTTAGAGCTCGAGTTGGGTCCAGAAGTAAAAAAAAAAGGCTCCCGTTGGGCAGGAAGGCTCCGCGATCTCTACAACGCAGGCTGTGTCCGAAGACCTGCCAGCGCTGGTTACAACAACTTTTAGTAGTTGTTACAACTTTTAGAGCTCGAGTTGGGTCCAGAAGTAAAAAAAAAAGGCTCCCGTTGGGCAGGAAGGCTCCGCGCTCTCTACAACACAGGCTGTGTCCGAAGACCTGCCAGCGCTGGTTACAACAACTTTTAGTAGTTGTTACAACTTTTTGAGCTCGAGTTGGGTCCAGAAGTAAAAAAAAAGAAAAAAAAGCTCCCGTTGGGCAGGAAGGCTCCGCGCTCTCTACAACACAGGCTGTGTCCGAAGACCTGCCAGCGCTGGTTACAACAACTTTTAGTAGTTGTTACAACTTTTAGAGCTCGAGTTGGGTCCAGAAGTAAAAAAAAAGAAAAAAAAGCTCCCGTTGGGCAGGAAGGCTCCGCGCTCTCTACAACACAGGCTGTGTCCGAAGACTTGCCAGCGCTGGTTACAACAACTTTTAGTAGTTGTTACAACTTTTAGAGCTCGAGTTGGGTCCAGAAGTAAAAAAAAAAAAGGCTCCCGTTGGGCAGGAAGGCTCCGCGCTCTCTACAACACAGGCTGTGTCCGAAGACCTGCCAGCGCTGGTTACAACAACTTTTAGTAGTTGTTACAACTTTTAGAGCTCGATTTGGGTCCAGAATTAAAAAAAAAAAAAGGCTCCCCTTGGGCAGGAGGGCTCCGCGCTCTCTACAACACAGGCTGTGTCCGAAGACCTGCCAGCGCTGGTTACAACAACTTTTAGTAGTTGTTGCAACTTTTAGAGCTCGAGTTGGGTCCAGAAGTAAAAAAAAAAGGCTCCCGTTGGGCAGGAAGGCTCCGCGCTCTCTACAACACAGGCTGTGTCCGAAGACCTGCCAGTGCTGGTTACGACAACTTTTAGAGCTCGAGTTGGGTCTAGAAGTAAAAAAAAAAAAAGGCTCCCGTTGGGCAGGAAGGCTCCGCGCTCTCTACAACACCGGCTGTGTCCGAAGACCTGCCAGCGCTGGTTACAACAACTTTTATTAGTTGTTACAACTTTTAGAACTCGAGTTGGGTCCAGAAGAAAAAAAAAAAAGGCTCCCGTTGGGCAGGAAGGCTCCGCGCTCTCTACAACACAGGCTATGTCCGAAGACCTGCCAGCGCTGGTTACAACTTTTAGTAGTTCTTACAACTTTTAGAGCTCGAGTTGGGTCCAGAAGTAAAAAAAAAGGCTCCCGTTGGGCAGGAAGGCTCCGCGCTCTCTACAACACAGGCTGTGTCCGAAGACCTGCCAGCGCTGGTTACAACAACTTTTAGTAGTTGTTACAACTTTTAGAGCTCGAGTTGGGTCCACAAGTAAAAAAAAAAAGGCTCCCATTGGGCAGGAAGGCTCCGCGCTCTCTACAACACAGGCTGTGTCCGAAGACCTGCCAGCGCTGGTTACAACAACTTTTAGTAGTTGTTACAACTTTTAGAGCTCGAGTTGGGTCCAGAAGTAAAAAAAAAAGGCTCCCGTTGGGCAGGAAGGCTCCGCGCTCTCTACAACACAGGCTGTGTCCGAAGACCTGCCAGCGCTGGTTACAACAACTTTTAGTAGTTGTTACAACTTTTAGAGCTCGAGTTGGGTCCAGAAGTAAAAAAAAAGGCTCCCGTTGGGCAGAAAGGCTCCGCGCTCTCTACAACACAGGCTGTGTCCGAAGACCTGCCAGCGCTGGTTACAACAACTTTTAGTAGTTGTTACAACTTTTAGAGCTCGAGTTGGGTCCAGAAGTAAAAAAAAAGAAAAAAAAGCTCCCGTTGGGCAGGAAGGCTCCGCGCTCTCTACAACACAGGCTGTGTCCGAAGACCTGCCAGCGCTGGTTACAACAACTTTTAGTAGTTGTTACAACTTTTAGAGCTCGAGTTGGGTCCAGAAGTAAAAAAAAAAAAAAGGCTCCCGTTGGGCAGGAAGGCTCCGCGCTCTCTACAACACAGGCTGTGTCCGAAGACCTGCCAGCGCTCGTTACAACAACTTTTAGTAGTTGTTACAACTTTTAGAGCTCGAGTTGGGTCCAGAAGTAAAAAAAAAAAGAAAAGGCTCCCATTGGGCAGGAAGGCTCCGCGCTCTCTACAACACAGGCTGTGTCCGAAGACCTGCCAGCGCTGGTTACAACAACTTTTAGTAGTTGTTACAACTTTTAGAGCTCGTGTTGGGTCCAGAAGTAAAAAAAAAAGGCTCCCGTTGGGCAGGAAGGCTCCGCGCTCTCTACAACACAGGCTGTGTCCGAAGACCTGCCAGCGCTGGTTACAACAACTTTTAGTAGTTGTTACAACTTTTAGAGCTCGAGTTGGGTCCAGAAGTAAAAAAAAAAAGGCTCCCGTTGGGCAGGAAGGCTCCGCGCTCTCTACAACACAGGCTGTGTCCGAAGACCTGCCAGCGCTGGTTACAACAACTTTTAGTAGTTGTTACAACTTTTAGAGCTCGAGTTGGGTCCAGAAGTAAAAAAAAGGCTCCCGTTGGGCAGGAAGGCTCCGCGCTCTCTACAACACAGGCTGTGTCCGAAGACCTGCCAGCGCTGGTTACAACAACTTTTAGTAGTTACAACTTTTAGAGCTCGAGTTGGGTCCAGAAGTAAAAAAAAAAGGCTCCCGTTGGGCAGGAAGGCTCCGCGCTCTCTACAACACAGGCTGTGTCTGAAGACCTGCCAGCGCTGGTTACAACAACTTTTAGTAGTTGTTACAACTTTTAGAGCTCGAGTTGGGTCCAGAAGTAAAAAAAAAAGGCTCCCGTTGGGCAGGAAGGCTCCGCGATCTCTACAACGCAGGCTGTGTCCGAAGACCTGCCAGCGCTGGTTACAACAACTTTTAGTAGTTGTTACAACTTTTAGAGCTCGAGTTGGGTCCAGAAGTAAAAAAAAAAGGCTCCCGTTGGGCAGGAAGGCTCCGCGCTCTCTACAACACAGGCTGTGTCCGAAGACCTGCCAGCGCTGGTTACAACAACTTTTAGTAGTTGTTACAACTTTTTGAGCTCGAGTTGGGTCCAGAAGTAAAAAAAAAGAAAAAAAAGCTCCCGTTGGGCAGGAAGGCTCCGCGCTCTCTACAACACAGGCTGTGTCCGAAGACCTGCCAGCGCTGGTTACAACAACTTTTAGTAGTTGTTACAACTTTTAGAGCTCGAGTTGGGTCCAGAAGTAAAAAAAAAGAAAAAAAAGCTCCCGTTGGGCAGGAAGGCTCCGCGTTCTCTACAACACAGGCTGTGTCCGAAGACTTGCCAGCGCTGGTTACAACAACTTTTAGTAGTTGTTACAACTTTTAGAGCTCGAGTTGGGTCCAGAAGTAAAAAAAAAAGGCTCCCGTTGGGCAGGAAGGCTCCGCGCTCTCTACAACACAGGCTGTGTCCGAAGACCTGCCAGCGCTGGTTACAACAACATTTAGTAGTTGTTACAACTTTTAGAGCTCGAGTTGGGTCCAGAAGTAAAAAAAAAGGCTCCCGTTGGGCAGGAAGGCTCCGCGCTCTCTACAACACAGGCTGTGTCCGAAGACCTGCCAGCGCTGGTTACAACAACTTTTAGTAGTTGTTACAACTTTTAGAGCTCGAGTTGGGTCCAGAAGTAAAAAAAAAGAAAAAAAAGCTCCCGTTGGGCAGGAAGGCTCCGCGCTCTCCACAACACAGGCTGTGTCCGAAGACCTGCCAGCGCTGGTTACAACAACTTTTAGTAGTTGTTACAACTTTTAGAGCTCGAGTTGGGTCCAGAATTAAAAAAAAAAAAAGGCTCCCCTTGGGCAGGAGGGCTCCGCGCTCTCTACAACACAGGCTGTGTCCGAAGACCTGCCAGCGCTGGTTACAACAACTTTTAGTAGTTGTTGCAACTTTTAGAGCTCGAGTTGGGTCCAGAAGTAAAAAAAAAAGGCTCCCGTTGGGCAGGAAGGCTCCGCGCTCTCTACAACACAGGCTGTGTCCGAAGACCTGCCAGTGCTGGTTACGACAACTTTTAGAGCTCGAGTTGGGTCTAGAAGTAAAAAAAAAAAAGGCTCCCGTTGGGCAGGAAGGCTCCGCGCTCTCTACAACACCGGCTGTGTCCGAAGACCTGCCAGCGCTGGTTACAACAACTTTTATTAGTTGTTACAACTTTTAGAACTCGAGTTGGGTCCAGAAGAAAAAAAAAAAAGGCTCCCGTTGGGCAGGAAGGCTCCGCGCTCTCTACAACACAGGCTATGTCCGAAGACCTGCCAGCGCTGGTTACAACTTTTAGTAGTTCTTACAACTTTTAGAGCTCGAGTTGGGTCCAGAAGTAAAAAAAAAGGCTCCCGTTGGGCAGGAAGGCTCCGCGCTCTCTACAACACAGGCTGTGTCCGAAGACCTGCCAGCGCTGGTTACAACAACTTTTAGTAGTTGTTACAACTTTTAGAGCTCGAGTTGGGTCCACAAGTAAAAAAAAAAAGGCTCCCATTGGGCAGGAAGGCTCCGCGCTCTCTACAACACAGGCTGTGTCCGAAGACCTGCCAGCGCTGGTTACAACAACTTTTAGTAGTTGTTACAACTTTTAGAGCTCGAGTTGGGTCCAGAAGTAAAAAAAAAAGGCTCCCGTTGGGCAGGAAGGCTCCGCGCTCTCTACAACACAGGCTGTGTCCGAAGACCTGCCAGCGCTGGTTACAACAACTTTTAGTAGTTGTTACAACTTTTAGAGCTCGAGTTGGGTCCAGAAGTAAAAAAAAAGGCTCCCGTTGGGCAGAAAGGCTCCGCGCTCTCTACAACACAGGCTGTGTCCGAAGACCTGCCAGCGCTGGTTACAACAACTTTTAGTAGTTGTTACAACTTTTAGAGCTCGAGTTGGGTCCAGAAGTAAAAAAAAAGAAAAAAAAGCTCCCGTTGGGCAGGAAGGCTCCGCGCTCTCTACAACACAGGCTGTGTCCGAAGACCTGCCAGCGCTGGTTACAACAACTTTTAGTAGTTGTTACAACTTTTAGAGCTCGAGTTGGGTCCAGAAGTAAAAAAAAAAAAAGGCTCCCGTTGGGCAGGAAGGCTCCGCGCTCTCTACAACACAGGCTGTGTCCGAAGACCTGCCAGCGCTCGTTACAACAACTTTTAGTAGTTGTTACAACTTTTAGAGCTCGAGTTGGGTCCAGAAGTAAAAAAAAAAAGAAAAGGCTCCCATTGGGCAGGAAGGCTCCGCGCTCTCTACAACACAGGCTGTGTCCGAAGACCTGCCAGCGCTGGTTACAACAACTTTTAGTAGTTGTTACAACTTTTAGAGCTCGTGTTGGGTCCAGAAGTAAAAAAAAAAGGCTCCCGTTGGGCAGGAAGGCTCCGCGCTCTCTACAACACAGGCTGTGTCCGAAGACCTGCCAGCGCTGGTTACAACAACTTTTAGTAGTTGTTACAACTTTTAGAGCTCGAGTTGGGTCCAGAAGTAAAAAAAAAAAGGCTCCCGTTGGGCAGGAAGGCTCCGCGCTCTCTACAACACAGGCTGTGTCCGAAGACCTGCCAGCGCTGGTTACAACAACTTTTAGTAGTTGTTACAACTTTTAGAGCTCGAGTTGGGTCCAGAAGTAAAAAAAAGGCTCCCGTTGGGCAGGAAGGCTCCGCGCTCTCTACAACACAGGCTGTGTCCGAAGACCTGCCAGCGCTGGTTACAACAACTTTTAGTAGTTACAACTTTTAGAGCTCGAGTTGGGTCCAGAAGTAAAAAAAAAAGGCTCCCGTTGGGCAGGAAGGCTCCGCGCTCTCTACAACACAGGCTGTGTCTGAAGACCTGCCAGCGCTGGTTACAACAACTTTTAGTAGTTGTTACAACTTTTAGAGCTCGAGTTGGGTCCAGAAGTAAAAAAAAAAGGCTCCCGTTGGGCAGGAAGGCTCCGCGATCTCTACAACGCAGGCTGTGTCCGAAGACCTGCCAGCGCTGGTTACAACAACTTTTAGTAGTTGTTACAACTTTTAGAGCTCGAGTTGGGTCCAGAAGTAAAAAAAAAAGGCTCCCGTTGGGCAGGAAGGCTCCGCGCTCTCTACAACACAGGCTGTGTCCGAAGACCTGCCAGCGCTGGTTACAACAACTTTTAGTAGTTGTTACAACTTTTTGAGCTCGAGTTGGGTCCAGAAGTAAAAAAAAAGAAAAAAAAGCTCCCGTTGGGCAGGAAGGCTCCGCGCTCTCTACAACACAGGCTGTGTCCGAAGACCTGCCAGCGCTGGTTACAACAACTTTTAGTAGTTGTTACAACTTTTAGAGCTCGAGTTGGGTCCAGAAGTAAAAAAAAAGAAAAAAAAGCTCCCGTTGGGCAGGAAGGCTCCGCGTTCTCTACAACACAGGCTGTGTCCGAAGACTTGCCAGCGCTGGTTACAACAACTTTTAGTAGTTGTTACAACTTTTAGAGCTCGAGTTGGGTCCAGAAGTAAAAAAAAAAGGCTCCCGTTGGGCAGGAAGGCTCCGCGCTCTCTACAACACAGGCTGTGTCCGAAGACCTGCCAGCGCTGGTTACAACAACATTTAGTAGTTGTTACAACTTTTAGAGCTCGAGTTGGGTCCAGAAGTAAAAAAAAAGGCTCCCGTTGGGCAGGAAGGCTCCGCGCTCTCTACAACACAGGCTGTGTCCGAAGACCTGCCAGCGCTGGTTACAACAACTTTTAGTAGTTGTTACAACTTTTAGAGCTCGAGTTGGGTCCAGAAGTAAAAAAAAAGAAAAAAAAGCTCCCGTTGGGCAGGAAGGCTCCGCGCTCTCCACAACACAGGCTGTGTCCGAAGACCTGCCAGCGCTGGTTACAACAACTTTTAGTAGTTGTTACAACTTTTAGAGCTCGAGTTGGGTCCAGAAGTAAAAAAAAAAAAAAGGCTCCCGTTGGGCAGGAAGGCTCCGCGCTCTCTACAACACAGGCTGTGTCCGAAGACCTGCCAGCGCTCGTTACAACAACTTTTAGTAGTTGTTACAACTTTTAGAGCTCGAGTTGGGTCCAGAAGTAAAAAAAAAAAGGCTCCCGTTGGGCAGGAAGGCTCCGCGCTCTCTACAACACAGGCTGTGTCCGAAGACCTGCCAGCGCTGGTTACAACAACTTTTAGTAGTTGTTACAACTTTTAGAGCTCGAGTTGGGTCCAGAAGTAAAAAAAAAAGGCTCCCGTTGGGCAGGAAGGCTCCGCGCTCTCTACAACACAGGCTGTGTCCGAAGACCTGCCAGCGCTGGTTACAACAACTTTTAGTAGTTGTTACAACTTTTAGAGCTCGAGTTGGGTCCAGAAGTAAAAAAAAAAAAAGGCTCCCGTTGGGCAGGAAGGCTCCGCGCTCTCTACAACACAGGCTGTGTCCGAAGACCTGCCAGCGCTGGTTACAACTTTTAGTAGTTGTTACAACTTGTAGAGCTCGAGTTGGGTCCAGAAGTAAAAAAAAAGGCTCCCGTTGGGCAGGAAGGCTCCGCGCTCTCTACAACACAGGCTGTGTCCGAAGACCTGCCAGCGCTGGTTACAACAACTTTTAGTAGTTACAACTTTTAGAGCTCGAGTTGGGTCCAGAAGTAAAATAAAAAGGCTCCCGTTGGGCAGGAAGGCTCCGCGCTCTCTACAACACAGGCTGTGTCCGAAGACCTGCCAGCGCTGGTTACAACAACTTTTAGTAGTTGTTACAACTTTTAGAGCTCGAGTTGGGTCCAGAAGTAAAAAAAAAAGGCTCCCGTTGGGCAGGAAGGCTCCTCGATCTCTACAACACAGGCTGTGTCCGAAGACCTGCCAGCGCTGGTTACAACAACTTTTAGTAGTTGCTACAACTTTTAGAGCTCGAGTTGGGTCCAGAAGTAAAAAAAAAAAAGGCTCCCATTGGGCAGGAAGGCTCCGCGCTCTCTACAACACAGGCTGTGTCCGAAGACCTGCCAGCGCTGGTTACAACAACTTTTAGTAGTTGTTACAACTTTTTGAGCTCGAGTTGGGTCCAGAAGTAAAAAAAAAGAAAAAAAAGCTCCCGTTGGGCAGGAAGGCTCCGCGCTCTCTACAACACAGGCTGTGTCCGAAGACCTGCCAGCGCTGGTTACAACAACTTTTAGTAGTTGTTACAACTTTTAGAGCTCGAGTTGGGTCCAGAAGTAAAAAAAAAGAAAAAAAAGCTCCCGTTGGGCAGGAAGGCTCCGCGCTCTCTACAACACAGGCTGTGTCCGAAGACTTGCCAGCGCTGGTTACAACAACTTTTAGTAGTTGTTACAACTTTTAGAGCTCGAGTTGGGTCCAGAAGTAAAAAAAAAGGCTCCCGTTGGGCAGGAAGGCTCCGCGCTCTCTACAACACAGGCTGTGTCCGAAGACCTGCCAGCGCTGGTTACAACAACTTTTAGAGCTCGAGTTGGGTCCAGAAGTAAAAAAAAAAAGCTCCCGTTGGGCAGGAAGGCTCCGCGCTCTCTACAACACAGGCTGTGTCCGAAGACCTGCCAGCGCTGGTTACAACAACTTTTAGTAGTTGTTACAACTTTTAGAGCTCGAGTTGGGTCCAGAAGTAAAAAAAAAAAAGGCTCCTGTTGGGCAGGAAGGCTCCGCGCTCTCTACAACACAGGCTGTGTCCGAAGACCTGCCAGCGCTGGTTACAACAACTTTTAGTAGTTGTTACAACTTTTAGGGCTCGAGTTGGGTCCAGAAGTAAAAAAAAAAAGGCTCCCGTTGGGCAGGAAGGCTCCGCGCTCTCTACAACAAAGGCTGTGTCCGAAGACCTGCCAGCGCTGGTTACAACAACTTTTAGTAGTTGTTACAACTTTTAGAGCTCGAGTTGGGTCCAGAAGTAAAAAAAAAAAAAGGCTCCCGTTGGGCAGGAAGGCTCCGCGCTCTCTACAACACCGGCTGTGTCCGAAGACCTGCCAGCGCTGGTTACAACAACTTTTATTAGTTGTTACAACTTTTAGAACTCGAGTTGGGTCCAGAAGAAAAAAAAAAAAGGCTCCCGTTGGGCAGGAAGGCTCCGCGCTCTCTACAACACAGGCTGTGTCCGAAGACCTGCCAGCGCTGGTTACAACTTTTAGTAGTTCTTACAACTTTTAGAGCTCGAGTTGGGTCCAGAAGTAAAAAAAAAGGCTCCCGTTGGGCAGGAAGGCTCCGCGCTCTCTACAACACAGGCTGTGTCCGAAGACCTGCCAGCGCTGGTTACAACAACTTTTAGTAGTTGTTACAACTTTTAGAGCTCGAGTTGGGTCCACAAGTAAAAAAAAAAAAGGCTCCCATTGGGCAGGAAGGCTCCGCGCTCTCTACAACACAGGCTGTGTCCGAAGACCTGCCAGCGCTGGTTACAACAACTTTTAGTAGTTGTTACAACTTTTAGAGCTCGAGTTGGGTCCAGAAGTAAAAAAAAAAGGCTCCCGTTGGGCAGGAAGGCTCCGCGCTCTCTACAACACAGGCTGTGTCCGAAGACCTGCCAGCGCTGGTTACAACAACTTTTAGTAGTTGTTACAACTTTTAGAGCTCGAGTTGGGTCCAGAAGTAAAAAAAAAAGGCTCCCGTTGGGCAGAAAGGCTCCGCGCTCTCTACAACACAGGCTGTGTCCGAAGACCTGCCAGCGCTGGTTACAACAACTTTTAGTAGTTGTTACAACTTTTAGAGCTCGAGTTGGGTCCAGAAGTAAAAAAAAAGAAAAAAAAGCTCCCGTTGGGCAGGAAGGCTCCGCGCTCTCTACAACACAGGCTGTGTCCGAAGACCTGCCAGCGCTGGTTACAACAACTTTTAGTAGTTGTTACAACTTTTAGAGCTCGAGTTGGGTCCAGAAGTAAAAAAAAAAAAGGCTCCCGTTGGGCAGGAAGGCTCCGCGCTCTCTACAACACAGGCTGTGTCCGAAGACCTGCCAGCGCTCGTTACAACAACTTTTAGTAGTTGTTACAACTTTTAGAGCTCGAGTTGGGTCCAGAAGTAAAAAAAAAAAGAAAAGGCTCCCATTGGGCAGGAAGGCTCCGCGCTCTCTACAACACAGGCTGTGTCCGAAGACCTGCCAGCGCTGGTTACAACAACTTTTAGTAGTTGTTACAACTTTTAGAGCTCGTGTTGGGTCCAGAAGTAAAAAAAAAAAGGCTCCCGTTGGGCAGGAAGGCTCCGCGCTCTCTACAACACAGGCTGTGTCCGAAGACCTGCCAGCGCTGGTTACAACAACTTTTAGTAGTTGTTACAACTTTTAGAGCTCGAGTTGGGTCCAGAAGTAAAAAAAAAAAGGCTCCCGTTGGGCAGGAAGGCTCCGCGCTCTCTACAACACAGGCTGTGTCCGAAGACCTGCCAGCGCTGGTTACAACAACTTTTAGTAGTTGTTACAACTTTTAGAGCTCGAGTTGGGTCCAGAAGTAAAAAAAAGGCTCCCGTTGGGCAGGAAGGCTCCGCGCTCTCTACAACACAGGCTGTGTCCGAAGACCTGCCAGCGCTGGTTACAACAACTTTTAGTAGTTACAACTTTTAGAGCTCGAGTTGGGTCCAGAAGTAAAAAAAAAAGGCTCCCGTTGGGCAGGAAGGCTCCGCGCTCTCTACAACACAGGCTGTGTCCGAAGACCTGCCAGCGCTGGTTACAACAACTTTTAGTAGTTGTTACAACTTTTAGAGCTCGAGTTGGGTCCAGAAGTAAAAAAAAAAGGCTCCCGTTGGGCAGGAAGGCTCCGCGATCTCTACAACGCAGGCTGTGTCCGAAGACCTGCCAGCGCTGGTTACAACAACTTTTAGTAGTTGTTACAACTTTTAGAGCTCGAGTTGGGTCCAGAAGTAAAAAAAAAAGGCTCCCGTTGGGCAGGAAGGCTCCGCGCTCTCTACAACACAGGCTGTGTCCGAAGACCTGCCAGCGCTGGTTACAACAACTTTTAGTAGTTGTTACAACTTTTTGAGCTCGAGTTGGGTCCAGAAGTAAAAAAAAAGAAAAAAAAGCTCCCGTTGGGCAGGAAGGCTCCGCGCTCTCTACAACACAGGCTGTGTCCGAAGACCTGCCAGCGCTGGTTACAACAACTTTTAGTAGTTGTTACAACTTTTAGAGCTCGAGTTGGGTCCAGAAGTAAAAAAAAAGAAAAAAAAGCTCCCGTTGGGCAGGAAGGCTCCGCGCTCTCTACAACACAGGCTGTGTCCGAAGACTTGCCAGCGCTGGTTACAACAACTTTTAGTAGTTGTTACAACTTTTAGAGCTCGAGTTGGGTCCAGAAGTAAAAAAAAAAAAAGGCTCCCGTTGGGCAGGAAGGCTCCGCGCTCTCTACAACACAGGCTGTGTCCGAAGACCTGCCAGCGCTGGTTACAACAACTTTTAGTAGTTGTTACAACTTTTAGAGCTCGAGTTGGGTCCAGAAGTAAAAAAAAAAGGCTCCCGTTGGGCAGGAAGGCTCCGCGCTCTCTACAACACAGGCTGTGTCCGAAGACCTGCCAGCGCTGGTTACAACAACTTTTAGTAGTTGTTACAACTTTTAGAGCTCGAGTTGGGTCCAGAAGTAAAAAAAAAAAAAAAAGGCTCCCATTGGGCAGGAAGGCTCCGCGCTCTCTACAACACAGGCTTTGTCCGAAGACCTGCCAGCGCTGGTTACAACTTTTAGTAGTTGTTACAACTTTTAGAGCTCGAGTTGGGTCCAGAAGTAAAAAAAAGAAAAAAAAGCTCCCGTTGGGCAGGAAGGCTCCGCGCTCTCTACAACACAGGCTGTGTCCGAAGACCTGCCAGCGCTGGTTACAACAACTTTTAGTAGTTGTTACAACTTTTAGAGCTCGAGTTGGGTCCAGAAGTAAAAAAAAAAAAAGGCTCCCGTTGGGCAGGAAGGCTCCGCGCTCTCTACAACACAGGCTGTGTCCGAAGACCTGCCAGCGCTGGTTACAACAACTTTTAGTAGTTGTTACAACTTTTAGAGCTCGATTTGGGTCCAGAATTAAAAAAAAAAAAAGGCTCCCCTTGGGCAGGAGGGCTCCGCGCTCTCTACAACACAGGCTGTGTCCGAAGACCTGCCAGCGCTGGTTACAACAACTTTTAGTAGTTGTTGCAACTTTTAGAGCTCGAGTTGGGTCCAGAAGTAACAAAAAAAAGGCTCCCGTTGGGCAGGAAGGCTCCGCGCTCTCTACAACACAGGCTGTGTCCGAAGACCTGCCAGTGCTGGTTACGACAACTTTTAGAGCTCGAGTTGGGTCTAGAAGTAAAAAAAAAAAAAGGCTCCCGTTGGGCAGGAAGGCTCCGCGCTCTCTACAACACCGGCTGTGTCCGAAGACCTGCCAGCGCTGGTTACAACAACTTTTATTAGTTGTTACAACTTTTAGAACTCGAGTTGGGTCCAGAAGAAAAAAAAAAAGGCTCCCGTTGGGCAGGAAGGCTCCGCGCTCTCTACAACACAGGCTATGTCCGAAGACCTGCCAGCGCTGGTTACAACTTTTAGTAGTTCTTACAACTTTTAGAGCTCGAGTTGGGTCCAGAAGTAAAAAAAAAGGCTCCCGTTGGGCAGGAAGGCTCCGCGCTCTCTACAACACAGGCTGTGTCCGAAGACCTGCCAGCGCTGGTTACAACAACTTTTAGTAGTTGTTACAACTTTTAGAGCTCGAGTTGGGTCCACAAGTAAAAAAAAAAAGGCTCCCATTGGGCAGGAAGGCTCCGCGCTCTCTACAACACAGGCTGTGTCCGAAGACCTGCCAGCGCTGGTTACAACAACTTTTAGTAGTTGTTACAACTTTTAGAGCTCGAGTTGGGTCCAGAAGTAAAAAAAAAAGGCTCCCGTTGGGCAGGAAGGCTCCGCGCTCTCTACAACACAGGCTGTGTCCGAAGACCTGCCAGCGCTGGTTACAACAACTTTTAGTAGTTGTTACAACTTTTAGAGCTCGAGTTGGGTCCAGAAGTAAAAAAAAAAGGCTCCCGTTGGGCAGAAAGGCTCCGCGCTCTCTACAACACAGGCTGTGTCCGAAGACCTGCCAGCGCTGGTTACAACAACTTTTAGTAGTTGTTACAACTTTTAGAGCTCGAGTTGGGTCCAGAAGTAAAAAAAAAGAAAAAAAAGCTCCCGTTGGGCAGGAAGGCTCCGCGCTCTCTACAACACAGGCTGTGTCCGAAGACCTGCCAGCGCTGGTTACAACAACTTTTAGTAGTTGTTACAACTTTTAGAGCTCGAGTTGGGTCCAGAAGTAAAAAAAAAGAAAAAAAAGCTCCCGTTGGGCAGGAAGGCTCCGCGCTCTCTACAACACAGGCTGTGTCCGAAGACTTGCCAGCGCTGGTTACAACAACTTTTAGTAGTTGTTACAACTTTTAGAGCTCGAGTTGGGTCCAGAAGTAAAAAAAAAAAAGGCTCCCGTTGGGCAGGAAGGCTCCGCGCTCTCTACAACACAGGCTGTGTCCGAAGACCTGCCAGCGCTGGTTACAACAACTTTTAGTAGTTGTTACAACTTTTAGAGCTCGAGTTGGGTCCAGAAGTAAAAAAAAAAGGCTCCCGTTGGGCAGGAAGGCTCCGCGCTCTCTACAACACAGGCTGTGTCCGAAGACCTGCCAGCGCTGGTTACAACAACTTTTAGTAGTTGTTACAACTTTTAGAGCTCGAGTTGGGTCCAGAAGTAAAAAAAAAAAAAAAAGGCTCCCATTGGGCAGGAAGGCTCCGCGCTCTCTACAACACAGGCTTTGTCCGAAGACCTGCCAGCGCTGGTTACAACTTTTAGTAGTTGTTACAACTTTTAGAGCTCGAGTTGGGTCCAGAAGTAAAAAAAAGAAAAAAAAGCTCCCGTTGGGCAGGAAGGCTCCGCGCTCTCTACAACACAGGCTGTGTCCGAAGACCTGCCAGCGCTGGTTACAACAACTTTTAGTAGTTGTTACAACTTTTAGAGCTCGAGTTGGGTCCAGAAGTAAAAAAAAAAAAAGGCTCCCGTTGGGCAGGAAGGCTCCGCGCTCTCTACAACACAGGCTGTGTCCGAAGACCTGCCAGCGCTGGTTACAACAACTTTTAGTAGTTGTTACAACTTTTAGAGCTCGATTTGGGTCCAGAATTAAAAAAAAAAAAAGGCTCCCCTTGGGCAGGAGGGCTCCGCGCTCTCTACAACACAGGCTGTGTCCGAAGACCTGCCAGCGCTGGTTACAACAACTTTTAGTAGTTGTTGCAACTTTTAGAGCTCGAGTTGGGTCCAGAAGTAACAAAAAAAAGGCTCCCGTTGGGCAGGAAGGCTCCGCGCTCTCTACAACACAGGCTGTGTCCGAAGACCTGCCAGTGCTGGTTACGACAACTTTTAGAGCTCGAGTTGGGTCTAGAAGTAAAAAAAAAAAAAGGCTCCCGTTGGGCAGGAAGGCTCCGCGCTCTCTACAACACCGGCTGTGTCCGAAGACCTGCCAGCGCTGGTTACAACAACTTTTATTAGTTGTTACAACTTTTAGAACTCGAGTTGGGTCCAGAAGAAAAAAAAAAAGGCTCCCGTTGGGCAGGAAGGCTCCGCGCTCTCTACAACACAGGCTATGTCCGAAGACCTGCCAGCGCTGGTTACAACTTTTAGTAGTTCTTACAACTTTTAGAGCTCGAGTTGGGTCCAGAAGTAAAAAAAAAGGCTCCCGTTGGGCAGGAAGGCTCCGCGCTCTCTACAACACAGGCTGTGTCCGAAGACCTGCCAGCGCTGGTTACAACAACTTTTAGTAGTTGTTACAACTTTTAGAGCTCGAGTTGGGTCCACAAGTAAAAAAAAAAAGGCTCCCATTGGGCAGGAAGGCTCCGCGCTCTCTACAACACAGGCTGTGTCCGAAGACCTGCCAGCGCTGGTTACAACAACTTTTAGTAGTTGTTACAACTTTTAGAGCTCGAGTTGGGTCCAGAAGTAAAAAAAAAGGCTCCCGTTGGGCAGGAAGGCTCCGCGCTCTCTACAACACAGGCTGTGTCCGAAGACCTGCCAGCGCTGGTTACAACAACTTTTAGTAGTTGTTACAACTTTTAGAGCTCGAGTTGGGTCCAGAAGTAAAAAAAAAAGGCTCACGTTGGGCAGAAAGGCTCCGCGCTCTCTACAACACAGGCTGTGTCCGAAGACCTGCCAGCGCTGGTTACAACAACTTTTAGTAGTTGTTACAACTTTTAGAGCTCGAGTTGGGTCCAGAAGTAAAAAAAAAGAAAAAAAAGCTCCCGTTGGGCAGGAAGGCTCCGCGCTCTCTACAACACAGGCTGTGTCCGAAGACCTGCCAGCGCTGGTTACAACAACTTTTAGTAGTTGTTACAACTTTTAGAGCTCGAGTTGGGTCCAGAAGTAAAAAAAAAAAAAAAGGCTCCCGTTGGGCAGGAAGGCTCCGCGCTCTCTACAACACAGGCTGTGTCCGAAGACCTGCCAGCGCTCGTTACAACAACTTTTAGTAGTTGTTACAACTTTTAGAGCTCGAGTTGGGTCCAGAAGTAAAAAAAAAAAGAAAAGGCTCCCATTGGGCAGGAAGGCTCCGCGCTCTCTACAACACAGGCTGTGTCCGAAGACCTGCCAGCGCTGGTTACAACAACTTTTAGTAGTTGTTACAACTTTTAGAGCTCGTGTTGGGTCCAGAAGTAAAAAAAAAGGCTCCCGTTGGGCAGGAAGGCTCCGCGCTCTCTACAACACAGGCTGTGTCCGAAGACCTGCCAGCGCTGGTTACAACAACTTTTAGTAGTTGTTACAACTTTTAGAGCTCGAGTTGGGTCCAGAAGTAAAAAAAAAAAAGGCTCCCGTTGGGCAGGAAGGCTCCGCGCTCTCTACAACACAGGCTGTGTCCGAAGACCTGCCAGCGCTGGTTACAACAACTTTTAGTAGTTGTTACAACTTTTAGAGCTCGAGTTGGGTCCAGAAGTAAAAAAAAGGCTCCCGTTGGGCAGGAAGGCTCCGCGCTCTCTACAACACAGGCTGTGTCCGAAGACCTGCCAGCGCTGGTTACAACAACTTTTAGTAGTTACAACTTTTAGAGCTCGAGTTGGGTCCAGAAGTAAAAAAAAAAAGGCTCCCGTTGGGCAGGAAGGCTCCGCGCTCTCTACAACACAGGCTGTGTCTGAAGACCTGCCAGCGCTGGTTACAACAACTTTTAGTAGTTGTTACAACTTTTAGAGCTCGAGTTGGGTCCAGAAGTAAAAAAAAAGGCTCCCGTTGGGCAGGAAGGCTCCGCGATCTCTACAACGCAGGCTGTGTCCGAAGACCTGCCAGCGCTGGTTACAACAACTTTTAGTAGTTGTTACAACTTTTAGAGCTCGAGTTGGGTCCAGAAGTAAAAAAAAAAGGCTCCCGTTGGGCAGGAAGGCTCCGCGCTCTCTACAACACAGGCTGTGTCCGAAGACCTGCCAGCGCTGGTTACAACAACTTTTAGTAGTTGTTACAACTTTTTGAGCTCGAGTTGGGTCCAGAAGTAAAAAAAAAGAAAAAAAAGCTCCCGTTGGGCAGGAAGGCTCCGCGCTCTCTACAACACAGGCTGTGTCCGAAGACCTGCCAGCGCTGGTTACAACAACTTTTAGTAGTTGTTACAACTTTTAGAGCTCGAGTTGGGTCCAGAAGTAAAAAAAAAGAAAAAAAAGCTCCCGTTGGGCAGGAAGGCTCCGCGCTCTCTACAACACAGGCTGTGTCCGAAGACTTGCCAGCGCTGGTTACAACAACTTTTAGTAGTTGTTACAACTTTTAGAGCTCGAGTTGGGTCCAGAAGTAAAAAAAAAAAGGCTCCCGTTGGGCAGGAAGGCTCCGCGCTCTCTACAACACAGGCTGTGTCCGAAGACCTGCCAGCGCTGGTTACAACAACTTTTAGTAGTTGTTACAACTTTTAGAGCTCGATTTGGGTCCAGAATTAAAAAAAAAAAAAAGGCTCCCCTTGGGCAGGAGGGCTCCGCGCTCTCTACAACACAGGCTGTGTCCGAAGACCTGCCAGCGCTGGTTACAACAACTTTTAGTAGTTGTTGCAACTTTTAGAGCTCGAGTTGGGTCCAGAAGTAAAAAAAAAAAGGCTCCCGTTGGGCAGGAAGGCTCCGCGCTCTCTACAACACAGGCTGTGTCCGAAGACCTGCCAGTGCTGGTTACGACAACTTTTAGAGCTCGAGTTGGGTCTAGAAGTAAAAAAAAAAAAAGGCTCCCGTTGGGCAGGAAGGCTCCGCGCTCTCTACAACACCGGCTGTGTCCGAAGACCTGCCAGCGCTGGTTACAACAACTTTTATTAGTTGTTACAACTTTTAGAACTCGAGTTGGGTCCAGAAGAAAAAAAAAAAAGGCTCCCGTTGGGCAGGAAGGCTCCGCGCTCTCTACAACACAGGCTATGTCCGAAGACCTGCCAGCGCTGGTTACAACTTTTAGTAGTTCTTACAACTTTTAGAGCTCGAGTTGGGTCCAGAAGTAAAAAAAAAGGCTCCCGTTGGGCAGGAAGGCTCCGCGCTCTCTACAACACAGGCTGTGTCCGAAGACCTGCCAGCGCTGGTTACAACAACTTTTAGTAGTTGTTACAACTTTTAGAGCTCGAGTTGGGTCCACAAGTAAAAAAAAAAAGGCTCCCATTGGGCAGGAAGGCTCCGCGCTCTCTACAACACAGGCTGTGTCCGAAGACCTGCCAGCGCTGGTTACAACAACTTTTAGTAGTTGTTACAACTTTTAGAGCTCGAGTTGGGTCCAGAAGTAAAAAAAAAGGCTCCCGTTGGGCAGGAAGGCTCCGCGCTCTCTACAACACAGGCTGTGTCCGAAGACCTGCCAGCGCTGGTTACAACAACTTTTAGTAGTTGTTACAACTTTTAGAGCTCGAGTTGGGTCCAGAAGTAAAAAAAAAGGCTCCCGTTGGGCAGAAAGGCTCCGCGCTCTCTACAACACAGGCTGTGTCCGAAGACCTGCCAGCGCTGGTTACAACAACTTTTAGTAGTTGTTACAACTTTTAGAGCTCGAGTTGGGTCCAGAAGTAAAAAAAAAGAAAAAAAAGCTCCCGTTGGGCAGGAAGGCTCCGCGCTCTCTACAACACAGGCTGTGTCCGAAGACCTGCCAGCGCTGGTTACAACAACTTTTAGTAGTTGTTACAACTTTTAGAGCTCGAGTTGGGTCCAGAAGTAAAAAAAAAAAAAAGGCTCCCGTTGGGCAGGAAGGCTCCGCGCTCTCTACAACACAGGCTGTGTCCGAAGACCTGCCAGCGCTCGTTACAACAACTTTTAGTAGTTGTTACAACTTTTAGAGCTCGAGTTGGGTCCAGAAGTAAAAAAAAAAAGAAAAGGCTCCCATTGGGCAGGAAGGCTCCGCGCTCTCTACAACACAGGCTGTGTCCGAAGACCTGCCAGCGCTGGTTACAACAACTTTTAGTAGTTGTTACAACTTTTAGAGCTCGTGTTGGGTCCAGAAGTAAAAAAAAAAGGCTCCCGTTGGGCAGGAAGGCTCCGCGCTCTCTACAACACAGGCTGTGTCCGAAGACCTGCCAGCGCTGGTTACAACAACTTTTAGTAGTTGTTACAACTTTTAGAGCTCGAGTTGGGTCCAGAAGTAAAAAAAAAAAAGGCTCCCGTTGGGCAGGAAGGCTCCGCGCTCTCTACAACACAGGCTGTGTCCGAAGACCTGCCAGCGCTGGTTACAACAACTTTTAGTAGTTGTTACAACTTTTAGAGCTCGAGTTGGGTCCAGAAGTAAAAAAAAGGCTCCCGTTGGGCAGGAAGGCTCCGCGCTCTCTACAACACAGGCTGTGTCCGAAGACCTGCCAGCGCTGGTTACAACAACTTTTAGTAGTTACAACTTTTAGAGCTCGAGTTGGGTCCAGAAGTAAAAAAAAAAAGGCTCCCGTTGGGCAGGAAGGCTCCGCGCTCTCTACAACACAGGCTGTGTCTGAAGACCTGCCAGCGCTGGTTACAACAACTTTTAGTAGTTGTTACAACTTTTAGAGCTCGAGTTGGGTCCAGAAGTAAAAAAAAAAGGCTCCCGTTGGGCAGGAAGGCTCCGCGATCTCTACAACGCAGGCTGTGTCCGAAGACCTGCCAGCGCTGGTTACAACAACTTTTAGTAGTTGTTACAACTTTTAGAGCTCGAGTTGGGTCCAGAAGTAAAAAAAAAAGGCTCCCGTTGGGCAGGAAGGCTCCGCGCTCTCTACAACACAGGCTGTGTCCGAAGACCTGCCAGCGCTGGTTACAACAACTTTTAGTAGTTGTTACAACTTTTTGAGCTCGAGTTGGGTCCAGAAGTAAAAAAAAAGAAAAAAAAGCTCCCGTTGGGCAGGAAGGCTCCGCGCTCTCTACAACACAGGCTGTGTCCGAAGACCTGCCAGCGCTGGTTACAACAACTTTTAGTAGTTGTTACAACTTTTAGAGCTCGAGTTGGGTCCAGAAGTAAAAAAAAAGAAAAAAAAGCTCCCGTTGGGCAGGAAGGCTCCGCGCTCTCTACAACACAGGCTGTGTCCGAAGACTTGCCAGCGCTGGTTACAACAACTTTTAGTAGTTGTTACAACTTTTAGAGCTCGAGTTGGGTCCAGAAGTAAAAAAAAAAAGGCTCCCGTTGGGCAGGAAGGCTCCGCGCTCTCTACAACACAGGCTGTGTCCGAAGACCTGCCAGCGCTGGTTACAACAACATTTAGTAGTTGTTACAACTTTTAGAGCTCGAGTTGGGTCCAGAAGTAAAAAAAAAGGCTCCCGTTGGGCAGGAAGGCTCCGCGCTCTCTACAACACAGGCTGTGTCCGAAGACCTGCCAGCGCTGGTTACAACAACTTTTAGTAGTTGTTACAACTTTTAGAGCTCGAGTTGGGTCCAGAAGTAAAAAAAAAAGAAAAAAAAGCTCCAGTTGGGCAGGAAGGCTCCGCGCTCTCTACAACACAGGCTGTGTCCGAAGACCTGCCAGCGCTGGTTACAACAACTTTTAGTAGTTGTTACAACTTTTAGAGCTCGAGTTGGGTCCAGAAGTAAAAAAAAAAAAAGGCTCCCGTTGGGCAGGAAGGCTCCGCGCTCTCTACAACACAGGCTGTGTCCGAAGACCTGCCAGCGCTGGTTACAACTTTTAGTAGTTGTTACAACTTTTAGAGCTCGAGTTGGGTCCAGAAGTAAAAAAAAAAAAAAGGCTCCCGTTGGGCAGGAAGGCTCCGCGCTCTCTACAACACAGGCTTTGTCCGAAGACCTGCCAGCGCTGGTTACAACAACTTTTAGTAGTTGTTACAACTTTTAGAGCTCGAGTTGGGTCCAGAAGTAAAAAAAAAGAAAAAAAAGCTCCCGTTGGGCAGGAAGGCTCCGCGCTCTCTACAACACAGGCTGTGTCCGAAGACCTGCCAGCGCTGGTTACAACAACTTTTAGTAGTTGTTACAACTTTTTGAGCTCGAGTTGGGTCCAGAAGTAAAAAAAAAGAAAAAAAAGCTCCCGTTGGGCAGGAAGGCTCCGCGCTCTCTACAACACAGGCTGTGTCCGAAGACCTGCCAGCGCTGGTTACAACAACTTTTAGTAGTTGTTACAACTTTTAGAGCTCGAGTTGGGTCCAGAAGTAAAAAAAAAAGGCTCCCGTTGGGCAGGAAGGCTCCGCGCTCTCTACAACACAGGCTGTGTCCGAAGACCTGCCAGCGCTGGTTACAACAACTTTTAGTAGTTGTTACAACTTTTAGAGCTCGAGTTGGGTCCAGAAGTAAAAAAAAAAGGCTCCCGTTGGGCAGAAAGGCTCCGCGCTCTCTACAACACAGGCTGTGTCCGAAGACCTGCCAGCGCTGGTTACAACAACTTTTAGTAGTTGTTACAACTGTTAGAGCTCGAGTTGGGTCCAGAAGTAAAAAAAAAGAAAAAAAAGCTCCCGTTGGGCAGGAAGGCTCCGCGCTCTCTACAACACAGGCTGTGTCCGAAGACCTGCCAGCGCTGGTTACAACAACTTTTAGTAGTTGTTACAACTTTTAGAGCTCGAGTTGGGTCCAGAAGTAAAAAAAAAAAAAAGGCTCCCGTTGGGCAGGAAGGCTCCGCGCTCTCTACAACACAGGCTGTGTCCGAAGACCTGCCAGCGCTCGTTACAACAACTTTTAGTAGTTGTTACAACTTTTAGAGCTCGAGTTGGGTCCAGAAGTAAAAAAAAAAGAAAAGGCTCCCATTGGGCAGGAAGGCTCCGCGCTCTCTACAACACAGGCTGTGTCCGAAGACCTGCCAGCGCTGGTTACAACAACTTTTAGTAGTTGTTACAACTTTTAGAGCTCGTGTTGGGTCCAGAAGTAAAAAAAAAAGGCTCCCGTTGGGCAGGAAGGCTCCGCGCTCTCTACAACACAGGCTGTGTCCGAAGACCTGCCAGCGCTGGTTACAACAACTTTTAGTAGTTGTTACAACTTTTAGAGCTCGAGTTGGGTCCAGAAGTAAAAAAAAAAAAGGCTCCCGTTGGGCAGGAAGGCTCCGCGCTCTCTACAACACAGGCTGTGTCCGAAGACCTGCCAGCGCTGGTTACAACAACTTTTAGTAGTTGTTACAACTTTTAGAGCTCGAGTTGGGTCCAGAAGTAAAAAAAAGGCTCCCGTTGGGCAGGAAGGCTCCGCGCTCTCTACAACACAGGCTGTGTCCGAAGACCTGCCAGCGCTGGTTACAACAACTTTTAGTAGTTACAACTTTTAGAGCTCGAGTTGGGTCCAGAAGTAAAAAAAAAAGGCTCCCGTTGGGCAGGAAGGCTCCGCGCTCTCTACAACACAGGCTGTGTCTGAAGACCTGCCAGCGCTGGTTACAACAACTTTTAGTAGTTGTTACAACTTTTAGAGCTCGAGTTGGGTCCAGAAGTAAAAAAAAAAGGCTCCCGTTGGGCAGGAAGGCTCCGCGATCTCTACAACGCAGGCTGTGTCCGAAGACCTGCCAGCGCTGGTTACAACAACTTTTAGTAGTTGTTACAACTTTTAGAGCTCGAGTTGGGTCCAGAAGTAAAAAAAAAAGGCTCCCGTTGGGCAGGAAGGCTCCGCGCTCTCTACAACACAGGCTGTGTCCGAAGACCTGCCAGCGCTGGTTACAACAACTTTTAGTAGTTGTTACAACTTTTTGAGCTCGAGTTGGGTCCAGAAGTAAAAAAAAAGAAAAAAAAGCTCCCGTTGGGCAGGAAGGCTCCGCGCTCTCTACAACACAGGCTGTGTCCGAAGACCTGCCAGCGCTGGTTACAACAACTTTTAGTAGTTGTTACAACTTTTAGAGCTCGAGTTGGGTCCAGAAGTAAAAAAAAGAAAAAAAAGCTCCCGTTGGGCAGGAAGGCTCCGCGCTCTCTACAACACAGGCTGTGTCCGAAGACTTGCCAGCGCTGGTTACAACAACTTTTAGTAGTTGTTACAACTTTTAGAGCTCGAGTTGGGTCCAGAAGTAAAAAAAAAAAGGCTCCCGTTGGGCCGGAAGGCTCCGCGCTCTCTACAACACAGGCTGTGTCCGAAGACCTGCCAGCGCTGGTTACAACAACATTTAGTAGTTGTTACAACTTTTAGAGCTCGAGTTGGGTCCAGAAGTAAAAAAAAGGCTCCCGTTGGGCAGGAAGGCTCCGCGCTCTCTACAACACAGGCTGTGTCCGAAGACCTGCCAGCGCTGGTTACAACAACTTTTAGTAGTTACAACTTTTAGAGCTCGAGTTGGGTCCAGAAGTAAAAAAAAAAGAAAAAAAAGCTCCAGTTGGGCAGGAAGGCTCCGCGCTCTCTACAACACAGGCTGTGTCCGAAGACCTGCCAGCGCTGGTTACAACAACTTTTAGTAGTTGTTACAACTTTTAGAGCTCGAGTTGGGTCCAGAAGTAAAAAAAAAAAAAAGGCTCCCGTTGGGCAGGAAGGCTCCGCGCTCTCTACAACACAGGCTGTGTCCGAAGACCTGCCAGCGCTGGTTACAACTTTTAGTAGTTGTTACAACTTTTAGAGCTCGAGTTGGGTCCAGAAGTAAAAAAAAAAAAAAGGCTCCCGTTGGGCAGGAAGGCTCCGCGCTCTCTACAACACAGGCTTTGTCCGAAGACCTGCCAGCGCTGGTTACAACAACTTTTAGTAGTTGTTACAACTTTTAGAGCTCGAGTTGGGTCCAGAAGTAAAAAAAAAGAAAAAAAAGCTCCCGTTGGGCAGGAAGGCTCCGCGCTCTCTACAACACAGGCTGTGTCCGAAGACCTGCCAGCGCTGGTTACAACAACTTTTAGTAGTTGTTACAACTTTTTGAGCTCGAGTTGGGCCCAGAAGTAAAAAAAAAGAAAAAAAAGCTCCCGTTGGGCAGGAAGGCTCCGCGCTCTCTACAACACAGGCTGTCCGAAGACCTGCCAGCGCTGGTTACAACAACTTTTAGTAGTTGTTACAACTTTTAGAGCTCGAGTTGGGTCCAGAAGTAAAAAAAAAAAGCTCCCGTTGGGCAGGAAGGCTCCGCGCTCTCTACAACACAGGCTGTGTCCGAAGACCTGCCAGCGCTGGTTACAACAACTTTTAGTAGTTGTTACAACTTTTAGAGCTCGAGTTGGGTCCAGAAGTAAAAAAAAAAGGCTCCTGTTGGGCAGGAAGGCTCCGCGCTCTCCACAACACAGGCTGTGTCCGAAGACCTGCCAGCGCTGGTTACAACAACTTTTAGTAGTTGTTACAACTTTTAGAGCTCGAGTTGGGTCCAGAAGTAAAAAAAAAAAAGGCTCCCGTTGGGCAGGAAGGCTCCGCGCTCTCTACAACACAGGCTGTGTCCGAAGACCTGCCAGCGCTGGTTACAACAACTTTTAGTAGTTGTTACAACTTTTAGAGCTCGAGTTGGGTCCAGAAGTAAAAAAAAAGAAAAAAAGCTCCCGTTGGGCAGGAAGGCTCCGCGCTCTCTACAACACAGGCTGTGTCCGAAGACCTGCCAGCGCTGGTTACAATAACTTTTAGTAGTTGTTACGACTTTTAGAGCTTGAGTTGGGTCCAGAAGTAAAAAAAAAAGGCTCCCGTTGGGCAGGAAGGCTCCGCGCTCTCTACAACACAGGCTGTGTCCGAAGACCTGCCAGCGCTGGTTACAACAACTTTTAGTAGTTGTTACAACTTTTAGAGCTCGAGTTGGGTCCAGAAGTAAAAAAAAAAGAAAAAAAAAGCTCCAGTTGGGCAGGAAGGCTCCGCGCTCTCTACAACACAGGCTGTGTCCGAAGACCTGCCAGCGCTGGTTACAACAACTTTTAGTAGTTGTTACAACTTTTAGAGCTCGAGTTGGGTCCAGAAGTAAAAAAAAAAAAAAGGCTCCCGTTGGGCAGGAAGGCTCCGCGCTCTCTACAACACAGGCTGTGTCCGAAGACCTGCCAGCGCTGGTTACAACTTTTAGTAGTTGTTACAACTTTTAGAGCTCGAGTTGGGTCCAGAAGTAAAAAAAAAAGGCTCCCGTTGGGCAGGAAGGCTCCGCGCTCTCTACAACACAGGCTTTGTCCGAAGACCTGCCAGCGCTGGTTACAACAACTTTTAGTAGTTGTTACAACTTTTAGAGCTCGAGTTGGGTCCAGAAGTAAAAAAAAAGAAAAAAAAGCTCCCGTTGGGCAGGAAGGCTCCGCGCTCTCTACAACACAGGCTGTGTCCGAAGACCTGCCAGCGCTGGTTACAACAACTTTTAGTAGTTGTTACAACTTTTAGAGCTCGAGTTGGGTCCAGAAGTAAAAAAAAAGAAAAAAAAGCTCCCGTTGGGCAGGAAGGCTCCGCGCTCTCTACAACACAGGCTGTGTCCGAAGACCTGCCAGCGCTGGTTACAACAACTTTTAGTAGTTGTTACAACTTTTAGAGCTCGAGTTGGGTCCAGAAGTAAAAAAAAAAAAAGGCTCCCGTTGGGCAGGAAGGCTCCGCGCTCTCTACAACACAGGCTGTGTCCGAAGACCTGCCAGTGCTGGTTACAACAACTTTTAGTAGTTGTTACAACTTTTAGAGCTCGATTTGGGTCCAGAAGTAAAAAAAAAAAAGGCTCCCGTTGGGCAGGAGGGCTCCGCGCTCTCTACAACACAGGCTGTGTCCGAAGACCTGCCAGCGCTGGTTACAACAACTTTTAGTAGTTGTTACAACTTTTAGAGCTCGATTTGGGTCCAGAAGTAAAAAAAAAAAAAGGCTCCCGTTGGGCAGGAGGGCTCCGCGCTCTCTACAACACAGGCTGTGTCCGAAGACCTGCCAGCGCTGGTTACAACAACTTTTAGTAGTTGTTACAACTTTTAGAGCTCGAGTTGGGTCCAGAAGTAAAAAAAAAAGGCTCCCGTTGGGCAGGAAGGCTCCGCGCTCTCTACAACACAGGCTGTGTCCGAAGACCTGCCAGTGCTGGTTACAACAACTTTTAGAGCTCGAGTTGGGTCTTGAAGTAAAAAAAAAAAAAGGCTCCCGTTGGGCAGGAAGGCTCCGCGCTCTCTACAACACAGGCTGTGTCCGAAGACCTGCCAGCGCTGGTTACAACAACTTTTAGTAGTTGTTACAACTTTTAGAGCTCGAGTTGGGTCCAGAAGTAAAAAAAAAAAGGCTCCCGTTGGGCAGAAAGGCTCCGCGCTCTCTACAACACAGGCTGTGTCCGAAGACCTGCCAGCGCTGGTTACAACAACTTTTAGTAGTTGTTACAACTTTTAGAGCTCGAGTTGGGTCCAGAAGTAAAAAAAAAGAAAAAAAAGCTCCCGTTGGGCAGGAAGGCTCCGCGCTCTCTACAACACAGGCTGTGTCCGAAGACCTGCCAGCGCTGGTTACAACAACTTTTAGTAGTTGTTACAACTTTTAGAGCTCGAGTTGGGTCCAGAAGTAAAAAAAAAAAAAGGCTCCCGTTGGGCAGGAAGGCTCCGCGCTCTCTACAACACAGGCTGTGTCCGAAGACCTGCCAGCGCTCGTTACAACAACTTTTAGTAGTTGTTACAACTTTTAGAGCTCGAGTTGGGTCCAGAAGTAAAAAAAAAAAGGCTCCCATTGGGCAGGAAGGCTCCGCGCTCTCTACAACACAGGCTGTGTCCGAAGACCTGCCAGCGCTGGTTACAACAACTTTTAGTAGTTGTTACAACTTTTAGAGCTCGTGTTGGGTCCAGAAGTAAAAAAAAAAAAGGCTCCCGTTGGGCAGGAAGGCTCCGCGCTCTCTACAACACAGGCTGTGTCCGAAGACCTGCCAGCGCTGGTTACAACAACTTTTAGTAGTTGTTACAACTTTTAGAGCTCGAGTTGGGTCCAGAAGTAAAAAAAAAAGGCTCCCGTTGGGCAGGAAGGCTCCGCGCTCTCTACAACACAGGCTGTGTCCGAAGACCTGCCAGCGCTGGTTACAACAACTTTTATTAGTTGTTACAACTTTTAGAACTCGAGTTGGGTCCAGAAGAAAAAAAAAAAGGCTCCCGTTGGGCAGGAAGGCTCCGCGCTCTCTACAACACAGGCTGTGTCCGAAGACCTGCCAGCGCTGGTTACAACAACTTTTAGTAGTTGTTACAACTTTTAGAGCTCGAGTTGGGTCCAGAAGTAAAAAAAAAAAGGCTCCCGTTGGGCAGAAAGGCTCCGCGCTCTCTACAACACAGGCTGTGTCCGAAGACCTGCCAGCGCTGGTTACAACAACTTTTAGTAGTTGTTACAACTTTTAGAGCTCGAGTTGGGTCCAGAAGTAAAAAAAAAAGAAAAAAAAGCTCCCGTTGGGCAGGAAGGCTCCGCGCTCTCTACAACACAGGCTGTGTCCGAAGACCTGCCAGCGCTGGTTACAACAACTTTTAGTAGTTGTTACAACTTTTAGAGCTCGAGTTGGGTCCAGAAGTAAAAAAAAAAAAAAGGCTCCCGTTGGGCAGGAAGGCTCCGCGCTCTCTACAACACAGGCTGTGTCCGAAGACCTGCCAGCGCTCGTTACAACAACTTTTAGTAGTTGTTACAACTTTTAGAGCTCGAGTTGGGTCCAGAAGTAAAAAAAAAAAGGCTCCCATTGGGCAGGAAGGCTCCGCGCTCTCTACAACACAGGCTGTGTCCGAAGACCTGCCAGCGCTGGTTACAACAACTTTTAGTAGTTGTTACAACTTTTAGAGCTCGTGTTGGGTCCAGAAGTAAAAAAAAAAAAGGCTCCCGTTGGGCAGGAAGGCTCCGCGCTCTCTACAACACAGGCTGTGTCCGAAGACCTGCCAGCGCTGGTTACAACAACTTTTAGTAGTTGTTACAACTTTTAGAGCTCGAGTTGGGTCCAGAAGTAAAAAAAAAAGGCTCCCGTTGGGCAGGAAGGCTCCGCGCTCTCTACAACACAGGCTGTGTCCGAAGACCTGCCAGCGCTGGTTACAACAACTTTTAGTAGTTGTTACAACTTTTAGAGCTCGAATTGGGTCCAGAAGTAAAAAAAAAAAAAAAAAGGCTCCCATTGGGCAGGAAGGCTCCGCGCTCTCTACAACACAGGCTTTGTCCGAAGACCTGCCAGCGCTGGTTACAACTTTTAGTAGTTGTTACAACTTTTAGAGCTCGAGTTGGGTCCAGAAGTAAAAAAAAGCTCCCGTTGGGCAGGAAGGCTCCGCGCTCTCTACAACACAGGCTGTGTCCGAAGACCTGCCAGCGCTGGTTACAACAACTTTTAGTAGTTGTTACAACTTTTAGAGCTCGAGTTGGGTCCAGAAGTAAAAAAAAAAGGCTCCCGTTGGGCAGGAAGGCTCCGCGCTCTCTACAACACAGGCTGTGTCCGAAGACCTGCCAGCGCTGGTTACAACAACTTTTAGTAGTTGTTACAACTTTTAGAGCTCGATTTGGGTCCAGAAGTAAAAAAAAAAAAGGCTCCCGTTGGGCAGGAGGGCTCCGCGCTCTCTACAACACAGGCTGTGTCCGAAGACCTGCCAGCGCTGGTTACAACAACTTTTAGTAGTTGTTACAACTTTTAGAGCTCGAGTTGGGTCCAGAAGTAAAAAAAAAAAGGCTCCCGTTGGGCAGGAAGGCTCCGCGCTCTCTACAACACAGGCTGTGTCCGAAGACCTGCCAGTGCTGGTTACAACAACTTTTAGAGCTCGAGTTGGGTCTAGAAGTAAAAAAAAAAAAAGGCTCCCGTTGGGCAGGAAGGCTCCGCGCTCTCTACAACACCGGCTGTGTCCGAAGACCTGCCAGCGCTGGTTACAACAACTTTTATTAGTTGTTACAACTTTTAGAACTCGAGTTGGGTCCAGAAGAAAAAAAAAAAAAGGCTCCCGTTGGGCAGGAAGGCTCCGCGCTCTCTACAACACAGGCTGTGTCCGAAGACCTGCCAGCGCTGGTTACAACTTTTAGTAGTTCTTACAACTTTTAGAGCTCGAGTTGGGTCCAGAAGTAAAAAAAAAGGCTCCCGTTGGGCAGGAAGGCTCCGCGCTCTCTACAACACAGGCTGTGTCCGAAGACCTGCCAGCGCTGATTACAACAACTTTTAGTAGTTGTTACAACTTTTAGAGCTCGAGTTGGGTCCACAAGTAAAAAAAAAAAAGGCTCCCATTGGGCAGGAAGGCTCCGCGCTCTCTACAACACAGGCTGTGTCCGAAGACCTGCCAGCGCTGGTTACAACAACTTTTAGTAGTTGTTACAACTTTTAGAGCTCGAGTTGGGTCCAGAAGTAAAAAAAAAAGGCTCCCGTTGGGCAGGAAGGCTCCGCGCTCTCTACAACACAGGCTGTGTCCGAAGACCTGCCAGCGCTGGTTACAACAACTTTTAGTAGTTGTTACAACTTTTAGAGCTCGAGTTGGGTCCAGAAGTAAAAAAAAAAGGCTCCCGTTGGGCAGAAAGGCTCCGCGCTCTCTACAACACAGGCTGTGTCCGAAGACCTGCCAGCGCTGGTTACAACAACTTTTAGTAGTTGTTACAACTTTTAGAGCTCGAGTTGGGTCCAGAAGTAAAAAAAAAGAAAAAAAAGCTCCCGTTGGGCAGGAAGGCTCCGCGCTCTCTACAACACAGGCTGTGTCCGAAGACCTGCCAGCGCTGGTTACAACAACTTTTAGTAGTTGTTACAACTTTTAGAGCTCGAGTTGGGTCCAGAAGTAAAAAAAAAAAGGCTCCCGTTGGGCAGGAAGGCTCCGCGCTCTCTACAACACAGGCTGTGTCCGAAGACCTGCCAGCGCTCGTTACAACAACTTTTAGTAGTTGTTACAACTTTTAGAGCTCGAGTTGGGTCCAGAAGTAAAAAAAAAAAAAAGGCTCCCATTGGGCAGGAAGGCTCCGCGCTCTCTACAACACAGGCTGTGTCCGAAGACCTGCCAGCGCTGGTTACAACAACTTTTAGTAGTTGTTACAACTTTTAGAGCTCGTGTTGGGTCCAGAAGTAAAAAAAAAAAAGGCTCCCGTTGGGCAGGAAGGCTCCGCGCTCTCTACAACACAGGCTGTGTCCGAAGACCTGCCAGCGCTGGTTACAACAACTTTTAGTAGTTGTTACAACTTTTAGAGCTCGAGTTGGGTCCAGAAGTAAAAAAAAAAAAAGGCTCCCGTTGGGCAGGAAGGCTCCGCGCTCTCTACAACACAGGCTGTGTCCGAAGACCTGCCAGTGCTGGTTACAACAACTTTTAGTAGTTGTTACAACTTTTAGAGCTCGAGTTGGGTCCAGAAGTAAAAAAAAGGCTCCCGTTGGGCAGGAAGGCTCCGCGCTCTCTACAACACAGGCTGTGTCCGAAGACCTGCCAGCGCTGGTTACAACAACTTTTAGAGCTCGAGTTGGGTCCAGAAGTAAAAAAAAAAGGCTCCCGTTGGGCAGGAAGGCTCCGCGCTCTCTACAACACAGGCTGTGTCCGAAGACCTGCCAGCGCTGGTTACAACAACTTTTAGTAGTTGTTACAACTTTTAGAGCTCGAGTTGGGTCCAGAAGTAAAAAAAAAGGCTCCCGTTGGGCAGGAAGGCTCCGCGATCTCTACAACGCAGGCTGTGTCCGAAGACCTGCCAGCGCTGGTTACAACAACTTTTAGTAGTTGTTACAACTTTTAGAGCTCGAGTTGGGTCCAGAAGTAAAAAAAAAAAAGGCTCCCGTTGGGCAGGAAGGCTCCGCGCTCTCTACAACACAGGCTGTGTCCGAAGACCTGCCAGCGCTGGTTACAACAACTTTTAGTAGTTGTTACAACTTTTTGAGCTCGAGTTGGGTCCAGAAGTAAAAAAAAAGAAAAAAAAGCTCCCGTTGGGCAGGAAGGCTCCGCGCTCTCTACAACACAGGCTGTGTCCGAAGACCTGCCAGCGCTGGTTACAACAACTTTTAGTAGTTGTTACAACTTTTAGAGCTCGAGTTGGGTCCAGAAGTAAAAAAAAAGAAAAAAAAGCTCCCGTTGGGCAGGAAGGCTCCGCGCTCTCTACAACACAGGCTGTGTCCGAAGACTTGCCAGCGCTGGTTACAACAACTTTTAGTAGTTGTTACAACTTTTAGAGCTCGAGTTGGGTCCAGAAGTAAAAAAAAAAAGGCTCCCGTTGGGCAGGAAGGCTCCGCGCTCTCTACAACACAGGCTGTGTCCGAAGACCTGCCAGCGCTGGTTACAACAACTTTTAGTAGTTGTTACAACTTTTAGAGCTCGAGTTGGGTCCAGAAGTAAAAAAAAAAAGCTCCCGTTGGGCAGGAAGGCTCCGCGCTCTCTACAACACAGGCTGTGTCCGAAGACCTGCCAGCGCTGGTTACAACAACTTTTAGTAGTTGTTACAACTTTTAGAGCTCGAGTTGGGTCCAGAAGTAAAAAAAAAAGGCTCCTGTTGGGCAGGAAGGCTCCGCGCTCTCCACAACACAGGCTGTGTCCGAAGACCTGCCAGCGCTGGTTACAACAACTTTTAGTAGTTGTTACAACTTTTAGAGCTCGAGTTGGGTCCAGAAGTAAAAAAAAAAAGGCTCCCGTTGGGCAGGAAGGCTCCGCGCTCTCTACAACACAGGCTGTGTCCGAAGACCTGCCAGCGCTGGTTACAACAACTTTTAGTAGTTGTTACAACTTTTAGAGCTCGAGTTGGGTCCAGAAGTAAAAAAAAAAGAAAAAAGCTCCCGTTGGGCAGGAAGGCTCCGCGCTCTCTACAACACAGGCTGTGTCCGAAGACCTGCCAGCGCTGGTTACAACAACTTTTAGTAGTTGTTACGACTTTTAGAGCTCGAGTTGGGTCCAGAAGTAAAAAAAAAGGCTCCCGTTGGGCAGGAAGGCTCCGCGCTCTCTACAACACAGGCTGTGTCCGAAGACCTGCCAGCGCTGGTTACAACAACTTTTAGTAGTTGTTACAACTTTTAGAGCTCGAGTTGGGTCCAGAAGTAAAAAAAAAAGAAAAAAAAGCTCCAGTTGGGCAGGAAGGCTCCGCGCTCTCTACAACACAGGCTGTGTCCGAAGACCTGCCAGCGCTGGTTACAACAACTTTTAGTAGTTGTTACAACTTTTAGAGCTCGAGTTGGGTCCAGAAGTAAAAAAAAAAAAGGCTCCCGTTGGGCAGGAAGGCTCCGCGCTCTCTACAACACAGGCTGTGTCCGAAGACCTGCCAGCGCTGGTTACAACTTTTAGTAGTTGTTAAAACTTTTAGAGCTCGAGTTGGGTCCAGAAGTAAAAAAAAAAAAAGGCTCCCGTTGGGCAGGAAGGCTCCGCGCTCTCTACAACACAGGCTTAGTCCGAAGACCTGCCAGCGCTGGTTACAACAACTTTTAGTAGTTGTTACAACTTTTAGAGCTCGAGTTGGGTCCTGAAGTAAAAAAAAAGAAAAAAAAGCTCCCGTTGGGCAGGAAGGCTCCGCGCTCTCTACAACACAGGCTGTGTCCGAAGACCTGCCAGCGCTGGTTACAACAACTTTTAGTAGTTGTTACAACTTTTAGAGCTCGAGTTGGGTCCAGAAGTAAAAAAAAAGAAAAAAAAGCTCCCGTTGGGCAGGAAGGCTCCGCGCTCTCTACAACACAGGCTGTGTCCGAAGACCTGCCAGCGCTGGTTACAACAACTTTTAGTAGTTGTTACAACTTTTAGAGCTCGAGTTGGGTCCAGAAGTAAAAAAAAAAAGGCTCCCGTTGGGCAGGAAGGCTCCGCGCTCTCTACAACACAGGCTGTGTCCGAAGACCTGCCAGTGCTGGTTACAACAACTTTTAGTAGTTGTTACAACTTTTAGAGCTCGATTTGGGTCCAGAAGTAAAAAAAAAAAAGGCTCCCGTTGGGCAGGAGGGCTCCGCGCTCTCTACAACACAGGCTGTGTCCGAAGACCTGCCAGCGCTGGTTACAACAACTTTTAGTAGTTGTTACAACTTTTAGAGCTCGAGTTGGGTCCAGAAGTAAAAAAAAAAGGCTCCCGTTGGGCAGGAAGGCTCCGCGCTCTCTACAACACAGGCTGTGTCCGAAGACCTGCCAGTGCTGGTTACAACAACTTTTAGAGCTCGAGTTGGGTCTAGAAGTAAAAAAAAAAAAAGGCTCCCGTTGGGCAGGAAGGCTCCGCGCTCTCTACAACACCGGCTGTGTCCGAAGACCTGCCAGCGCTGGTTACAACAACTTTTATTAGTTGTTACAACTTTTAGAACTCGAGTTGGGTCCAGAAGAAAAAAAAAAGGCTCCCGTTGGGCAGGAAGGCTCCGCGCTCTCTACAACACAGGCTGTGTCCGAAGACCTGCCAGCGCTGGTTACAACTTTTAGTAGTTCTTACAACTTTTAGAGCTCGAGTTGGGTCCAGAAGTAAAAAAAAAGGCTCCCGTTGGGCAGGAAGGCTCCGCGCTCTCTACAACACAGGCTGTGTCCGAAGACCTGCCAGCGCTGGTTACAACAACTTTTAGTAGTTGTTACAACTTTTAGAGCTCGAGTTGGGTCCACAAGTAAAAAAAAAAAAGGCTCCCATTGGGCAGGAAGGCTCCGCGCTCTCTACAACACAGGCTGTGTCCGAAGACCTGCCAGCGCTGGTTACAACAACTTTTAGTAGTTGTTACAACTTTTAGAGCTCGAGTTGGGTCCAGAAGTAAAAAAAAAGGCTCCCGTTGGGCAGGAAGGCTCCGCGCTCTCTACAACACAGGCTGTGTCCGAAGACCTGCCAGCGCTGGTTACAACAACTTTTAGTAGTTGTTACAACTTTTAGAGCTCGAGTTGGGTCCAGAAGTAAAAAAAAAAAAGGCTCCCGTTGGGCAGAAAGGCTCCGCGCTCTCTACAACACAGGCTGTGTCCGAAGACCTGCCAGCGCTGGTTACAACAACTTTTAGTAGTTGTTACAACTTTTAGAGCTCGAGTTGGGTCCAGAAGTAAAAAAAAAGAAAAAAAAGCTCCCGTTGGGCAGGAAGGCTCCGCGCTCTCTACAACACAGGCTGTGTCCGAAGACCTGCCAGCGCTGGTTACAACAACTTTTAGTAGTTGTTACAACTTTTAGAGCTCGAGTTGGGTCCAGAAGTAAAAAAAAAAAAAAAGGCTCCCGTTGGGCAGGAAGGCTCCGCGCTCTCTACAACACAGGCTGTGTCCGAAGACCTGCCAGCGCTGGTTACAACAACTTTTAGTAGTTGTTACAACTTTTAGAGCTCGTGTTGGGTCCAGAAGTAAAAAAAAAAAAGGCTCCCGTTGGGCAGGAAGGCTCCGCGCTCTCTACAACACAGGCTGTGTCCGAAGACCTGCCAGCGCTGGTTACAACAACTTTTAGTAGTTGTTACAACTTTTAGAGCTCGAGTTGGGTCCAGAAGTAAAAAAAAAAAAAGGCTCCCGTTGGGCAGGAAGGCTCCGCGCTCTCTACAACACAGGCTGTGTCCGAAGACCTGCCAGCGCTGGTTACAACTTTTAGTAGTTGTTACAACTTTTAGAGCTCGAGTTGGGTCCAGAAGTAAAAAAAAAAGGCTCCCGTTGGGCAGGAAGGCTCCGCGCTCTCTACAACACAGGCTTTGTCCGAAGACCTGCCAGCGCTGGTTACAACAACTTTTAGTAGTTGTTACAACTTTTAGAGCTCGAGTTGGGTCCAGAAGTAAAAAAAAAGAAAAAAAAGCTCCCGTTGGGCAGGAAGGCTCCGCGCTCTCTACAACACAGGCTGTGTCCGAAGACCTGCCAGCGCTGGTTACAACAACTTTTAGTAGTTGTTACAACTTTTAGAGCTCGAGTTGGGTCCAGAAGTAAAAAAAAAGAAAAAAAAGCTCCCGTTGGGCAGGAAGGCTCCGCGCTCTCTACAACACAGGCTGTGTCCGAAGACCTGCCAGCGCTGGTTACAACAACTTTTAGTAGTTGTTACAACTTTTAGAGCTCGAGTTGGGTCCAGAAGTAAAAAAAAAAAAAAGGCTCCCGTTGGGCAGGAAGGCTCCGCGCTCTCTACAACACAGGCTGTGTCCGAAGACCTGCCAGTGCTGGTTACAACAACTTTTAGTAGTTGTTACAACTTTTAGAGCTCGATTTGGGTCCAGAAGTAAAAAAAAAAAAGGCTCCCGTTGGGCAGGAGGGCTCCGCGCTCTCTACAACACAGGCTGTGTCCGAAGACCTGCCAGCGCTGGTTACAACAACTTTTAGTAGTTGTTACAACTTTTAGAGCTCGATTTGGGTCCAGAAGTAAAAAAAAAAAAAGGCTCCCGTTGGGCAGGAGGGCTCCGCGCTCTCTACAACACAGGCTGTGTCCGAAGACCTGCCAGCGCTGGTTACAACAACTTTTAGTAGTTGTTACAACTTTTAGAGCTCGAGTTGGGTCCAGAAGTAAAAAAAAAAGGCTCCCGTTGGGCAGGAAGGCTCCGCGCTCTCTACAACACAGGCTGTGTCCGAAGACCTGCCAGTGCTGGTTACAACAACTTTTAGAGCTCGAGTTGGGTCTTGAAGTAAAAAAAAAAAAAGGCTCCCGTTGGGCAGGAAGGCTCCGCGCTCTCTACAACACAGGCTGTGTCCGAAGACCTGCCAGCGCTGGTTACAACAACTTTTAGTAGTTGTTACAACTTTTAGAGCTCGAGTTGGGTCCAGAAGTAAAAAAAAAAAGGCTCCCGTTGGGCAGAAAGGCTCCGCGCTCTCTACAACACAGGCTGTGTCCGAAGACCTGCCAGCGCTGGTTACAACAACTTTTAGTAGTTGTTACAACTTTTAGAGCTCGAGTTGGGTCCAGAAGTAAAAAAAAAGAAAAAAAAGCTCCCGTTGGGCAGGAAGGCTCCGCGCTCTCTACAACACAGGCTGTGTCCGAAGACCTGCCAGCGCTGGTTACAACAACTTTTAGTAGTTGTTACAACTTTTAGAGCTCGAGTTGGGTCCAGAAGTAAAAAAAAAAAAAAGGCTCCCGTTGGGCAGGAAGGCTCCGCGCTCTCTACAACACAGGCTGTGTCCGAAGACCTGCCAGCGCTCGTTACAACAACTTTTAGTAGTTGTTACAAATTTTAGAGCTCGAGTTGGGTCCAGAAGTAAAAAAAAAAAGGCTCCCATTGGGCAGGAAGGCTCCGCGCTCTCTACAACACAGGCTGTGTCCGAAGACCTGCCAGCGCTGGTTACAACAACTTTTAGTAGTTGTTACAACTTTTAGAGCTCGTGTTGGGTCCAGAAGTAAAAAAAAAAAAGGCTCCCGTTGGGCAGGAAGGCTCCGCGCTCTCTACAACACAGGCTGTGTCCGAAGACCTGCCAGCGCTGGTTACAACAACTTTTAGTAGTTGTTACAACTTTTAGAGCTCGAGTTGGGTCCAGAAGTAAAAAAAAAAGGCTCCCGTTGGGCAGGAAGGCTCCGCGCTCTCTACAACACAGGCTGTGTCCGAAGACCTGCCAGCGCTGGTTACAACAACTTTTATTAGTTGTTACAACTTTTAGAACTCGAGTTGGGTCCAGAAGAAAAAAAAAAAGGCTCCCGTTGGGCAGGAAGGCTCCGCGCTCTCTACAACACAGGCTGTGTCCGAAGACCTGCCAGCGCTGGTTACAACAACTTTTAGTAGTTGTTACAACTTTTAGAGCTCGAGTTGGGTCCAGAAGTAAAAAAAAAAAGGCTCCCGTTGGGCAGAAAGGCTCCGCGCTCTCTACAACACAGGCTGTGTCCGAAGACCTGCCAGCGCTGGTTACAACAACTTTTAGTAGTTGTTACAACTTTTAGAGCTCGAGTTGGGTCCAGAAGTAAAAAAAAAGAAAAAAAAGCTCCCGTTGGGCAGGAAGGCTCCGCGCTCTCTACAACACAGGCTGTGTCCGAAGACCTGCCAGCGCTGGTTACAACAACTTTTAGTAGTTGTTACAACTTTTAGAGCTCGAGTTGGGTCCAGAAGTAAAAAAAAAAAGGCTCCCGTTGGGCAGGAAGGCTCCGCGCTCTCT
This sequence comes from Amblyomma maculatum, assembly GCF_055883805.1. Taxonomy (NCBI): domain Eukaryota; kingdom Metazoa; phylum Arthropoda; class Arachnida; order Ixodida; family Ixodidae; genus Amblyomma; species Amblyomma maculatum. The sequence continues at coordinate 29,243,981 of NC_139350.1, read as the reverse complement.
ACAACACAGGCTGTGTCCGAAGACCTGCCAGCGCTCGTTACAACAACTTTTAGTAGTTGTTACAACTTTTAGAGCTCGAGTTGGGTCCAGAAGTAAAAAAAAAAAGGCTCCCATTGGGCAGGAAGGCTCCGCGCTCTCTACAACACAGGCTGTGTCCGAAGACCTGCCAGCGCTGGTTACAACAACTTTTAGTAGTTGTTACAACTTTTAGAGCTCGTGTTGGGTCCAGAAGTAAAAAAAAAAAAGGCTCCCGTTGGGCAGGAAGGCTCCGCGCTCTCTACAACACAGGCTGTGTCCGAAGACCTGCCAGCGCTGGTTACAACAACTTTTAGTAGTTGTTACAACTTTTAGAGCTCGAGTTGGGTCCAGAAGTAAAAAAAAAAGGCTCCCGTTGGGCAGGAAGGCTCCGCGCTCTCTACAACACAGGCTGTGTCCGAAGACCTGCCAGCGCTGGTTACAACAACTTTTAGTAGTTGTTACAACTTTTAGAGCTCGAGTTGGGTCCAGAAGTAAAAAAAAAAAAAAAAAGGCTCCCATTGGGCAGGAAGGCTCCGCGCTCTCTACAACACAGGCTTTGTCCGAAGACCTGCCAGCGCTGGTTACAACTTTTAGTAGTTGTTACAACTTTTAGAGCTCGAGTTGGGTCCAGAAGTAAAAAAAAGCTCCCGTTGGGCAGGAAGGCTCCGCGCTCTCTACAACACAGGCTGTGTCCGAAGACCTGCCAGCGCTGGTTACAACAACTTTTAGTAGTTGTTACAACTTTTAGAGCTCGAGTTGGGTCCAGAAGTAAAAAAAAAAGGCTCCCGTTGGGCAGGAAGGCTCCGCGCTCTCTACAACACAGGCTGTGTCCGAAGACCTGCCAGCGCTGGTTACAACAACTTTTAGTAGTTGTTACAACTTTTAGAGCTCGATTTGGGTCCAGAAGTAAAAAAAAAAAAGGCTCCCGTTGGGCAGGAGGGCTCCGCGCTCTCTACAACACAGGCTGTGTCCGAAGACCTGCCAGCGCTGGTTACAACAACTTTTAGTAGTTGTTACAACTTTTAGAGCTCGAGTTGGGTCCAGAAGTAAAAAAAAAAAGGCTCCCGTTGGGCAGGAAGGCTCCGCGCTCTCTACAACACAGGCTGTGTCCGAAGACCTGCCAGTGCTGGTTACAACAACTTTTAGAGCTCGAGTTGGGTCTAGAAGTAAAAAAAAAAAAAGGCTCCCGTTGGGCAGGAAGGCTCCGCGCTCTCTACAACACCGGCTGTGTCCGAAGACCTGCCAGCGCTGGTTACAACAACTTTTATTAGTTGTTACAACTTTTAGAACTCGAGTTGGGTCCAGAAGAAAAAAAAAAAAAGGCTCCCGTTGGGCAGGAAGGCTCCGCGCTCTCTACAACACAGGCTGTGTCCGAAGACCTGCCAGCGCTGGTTACAACTTTTAGTAGTTCTTACAACTTTTAGAGCTCGAGTTGGGTCCAGAAGTAAAAAAAAAGGCTCCCGTTGGGCAGGAAGGCTCCGCGCTCTCTACAACACAGGCTGTGTCCGAAGACCTGCCAGCGCTGGTTACAACAACTTTTAGTAGTTGTTACAACTTTTAGAGCTCGAGTTGGGTCCACAAGTAAAAAAAAAAAAGGCTCCCATTGGGCAGGAAGGCTCCGCGCTCTCTACAACACAGGCTGTGTCCGAAGACCTGCCAGCGCTGGTTACAACAACTTTTAGTAGTTGTTACAACTTTTAGAGCTCGAGTTGGGTCCAGAAGTAAAAAAAAAAGGCTCCCGTTGGGCAGGAAGGCTCCGCGCTCTCTACAACACAGGCTGTGTCCGAAGACCTGCCAGCGCTGGTTACAACAACTTTTAGTAGTTGTTACAACTTTTAGAGCTCGAGTTGGGTCCAGAAGTAAAAAAAAAAGGCTCCCGTTGGGCAGAAAGGCTCCGCGCTCTCTACAACACAGGCTGTGTCCGAAGACCTGCCAGCGCTGGTTACAACAACTTTTAGTAGTTGTTACAACTTTTAGAGCTCGAGTTGGGTCCAGAAGTAAAAAAAAGAAAAAAAGCTCCCGTTGGGCAGGAAGGCTCCGCGCTCTCTACAACACAGGCTGTGTCCGAAGACCTGCCAGCGCTGGTTACAACAACTTTTAGTAGTTGTTACAACTTTTAGAGCTCGAGTTGGGTCCAGAAGTAAAAAAAAAAAGGCTCCCGTTGGGCAGGAAGGCTCCGCGCTCTCTACAACACAGGCTGTGTCCGAAGACCTGCCAGCGCTCGTTACAACAACTTTTAGTAGTTGTTACAACTTTTAGAGCTCGAGTTGGGTCCAGAAGTAAAAAAAAAAAAAAGGCTCCCATTGGGCAGGAAGGCTCCGCGCTCTCTACAACACAGGCTGTGTTCGAAGACCTGCCAGCGCTGGTTACAACAACTTTTAGTAGTTGTTACAACTTTTAGAGCTCGTGTTGGGTCCAGAAGTAAAAAAAAAAAAAGGCTCCCGTTGGGCAGGAAGGCTCCGCGCTCTCTACAACACAGGCTGTGTCCGAAGACCTGCCAGCGCTGGTTACAACAACTTTTAGTAGTTGTTACAACTTTTAGAGCTCGAGTTGGGTCCAGAAGTAAAAAAAAAAAAAGGCTCCCGTTGGGCAGGAAGGCTCCGCGCTCTCTACAACACAGGCTGTGTCCGAAGACCTGCCAGTGCTGGTTACAACAACTTTTAGTAGTTGTTACAACTTTTAGAGCTCGAGTTGGGTCCAGAAGTAAAAAAAAGGCTCCCGTTGGGCAGGAAGGCTCCGCGCTCTCTACAACACAGGCTGTGTCCGAAGACCTGCCAGCGCTGGTTACAACAACTTTTAGAGCTCGAGTTGGGTCCAGAAGTAAAAAAAAAAAGGCTCCCGTTGGGCAGGAAGGCTCCGCGCTCTCTACAACACAGGCTGTGTCCGAAGACCTGCCAGCGCTGGTTACAACAACTTTTAGTAGTTGTTACAACTTTTAGAGCTCGAGTTGGGTCCAGAAGTAAAAAAAAAGGCTCCCGTTGGGCAGGAAGGCTCCGCGATCTCTACAACGCAGGCTGTGTCCGAAGACCTGCCAGCGCTGGTTACAACAACTTTTAGTAGTTGTTACAACTTTTAGAGCTCGAGTTGGGTCCAGAAGTAAAAAAAAAAAGGCTCCCGTTGGGCAGGAAGGCTCCGCGCTCTCTACAACACAGGCTGTGTCCGAAGACCTGCCAGCGCTGGTTACAACAACTTTTAGTAGTTGTTACAACTTTTTGAGCTCGAGTTGGGTCCAGAAGTAAAAAAAAAGAAAAAAAAGCTCCCGTTGGGCAGGAAGGCTCCGCGCTCTCTACAACACAGGCTGTGTCCGAAGACCTGCCAGCGCTGGTTACAACAACTTTTAGTAGTTGTTACAACTTTTAGAGCTCGAGTTGGGTCCAGAAGTAAAAAAAAAGAAAAAAAAGCTCCCGTTGGGCAGGAAGGCTCCGCGCTCTCTACAACACAGGCTGTGTCCGAAGACTTGCCAGCGCTGGTTACAACAACTTTTAGTAGTTGTTACAACTTTTAGAGCTCGAGTTGGGTCCAGAAGTAAAAAAAAAAAGGCTCCCGTTGGGCAGGAAGGCTCCGCGCTCTCTACAACACAGGCTGTGTCCGAAGACCTGCCAGCGCTGGTTACAACAACTTTTAGTAGTTGTTACAACTTTTAGAGCTCGAGTTGGGTCCAGAAGTAAAAAAAAAAAGCTCCCGTTGGGCAGGAAGGCTCCGCGCTCTCTACAACACAGGCTGTGTCCGAAGACCTGCCAGCGCTGGTTACAACAACTTTTAGTAGTTGTTACAACTTTTAGAGCTCGAGTTGGGTCCAGAAGTAAAAAAAAAAGGCTCCTGTTGGGCAGGAAGGCTCCGCGCTCTCCACAACACAGGCTGTGTCCGAAGACCTGCCAGCGCTGGTTACAACAACTTTTAGTAGTTGTTACAACTTTTAGAGCTCGAGTTGGGTCCAGAAGTAAAAAAAAAAAGGCTCCCGTTGGGCAGGAAGGCTCCGCGCTCTCTACAACACAGGCTGTGTCCGAAGACCTGCCAGCGCTGGTTACAACAACTTTTAGTAGTTGTTACAACTTTTAGAGCTCGAGTTGGGTCCAGAAGTAAAAAAAAAAGAAAAAAGCTCCCGTTGGGCAGGAAGGCTCCGCGCTCTCTACAACACAGGCTGTGTCCGAAGACCTGCCAGCGCTGGTTACAACAACTTTTAGTAGTTGTTACGACTTTTAGAGCTCGAGTTGGGTCCAGAAGTAAAAAAAAAGGCTCCCGTTGGGCAGGAAGGCTCCGCGCTCTCTACAACACAGGCTGTGTCCGAAGACCTGCCAGCGCTGGTTACAACAACTTTTAGTAGTTGTTACAACTTTTAGAGCTCGAGTTGGGTCCAGAAGTAAAAAAAAAAGAAAAAAAAGCTCCAGTTGGGCAGGAAGGCTCCGCGCTCTCTACAACACAGGCTGTGTCCGAAGACCTGCCAGCGCTGGTTACAACAACTTTTAGTAGTTGTTACAACTTTTAGAGCTCGAGTTGGGTCCAGAAGTAAAAAAAAAAAAGGCTCCCGTTGGGCAGGAAGGCTCCGCGCTCTCTACAACACAGGCTGTGTCCGAAGACCTGCCAGCGCTGGTTACAACTTTTAGTAGTTGTTAAAACTTTTAGAGCTCGAGTTGGGTCCAGAAGTAAAAAAAAAAAAAGGCTCCCGTTGGGCAGGAAGGCTCCGCGCTCTCTACAACACAGGCTTAGTCCGAAGACCTGCCAGCGCTGGTTACAACAACTTTTAGTAGTTGTTACAACTTTTAGAGCTCGAGTTGGGTCCTGAAGTAAAAAAAAAGAAAAAAAAGCTCCCGTTGGGCAGGAAGGCTCCGCGCTCTCTACAACACAGGCTGTGTCCGAAGACCTGCCAGCGCTGGTTACAACAACTTTTAGTAGTTGTTACAACTTTTAGAGCTCGAGTTGGGTCCAGAAGTAAAAAAAAAGAAAAAAAAGCTCCCGTTGGGCAGGAAGGCTCCGCGCTCTCTACAACACAGGCTGTGTCCGAAGACCTGCCAGCGCTGGTTACAACAACTTTTAGTAGTTGTTACAACTTTTAGAGCTCGAGTTGGGTCCAGAAGTAAAAAAAAAAAGGCTCCCGTTGGGCAGGAAGGCTCCGCGCTCTCTACAACACAGGCTGTGTCCGAAGACCTGCCAGTGCTGGTTACAACAACTTTTAGTAGTTGTTACAACTTTTAGAGCTCGATTTGGGTCCAGAAGTAAAAAAAAAAAAGGCTCCCGTTGGGAGGAGGGCTCCGCGCTCTCTACAACACAGGCTGTGTCCGAAGACCTGCCAGCGCTGGTTACAACAACTTTTAGTAGTTGTTACAACTTTTAGAGCTCGAGTTGGGTCCAGAAGTAAAAAAAAAAGGCTCCCGTTGGGCAGGAAGGCTCCGCGCTCTCTACAACACAGGCTGTGTCCGAAGACCTGCCAGTGCTGGTTACAACAACTTTTAGAGCTCGAGTTGGGTCTAGAAGTAAAAAAAAAAAAAGGCTCCCGTTGGGCAGGAAGGCTCCGCGCTCTCTACAACACCGGCTGTGTCCGAAGACCTGCCAGCGCTGGTTACAACAACTTTTATTAGTTGTTACAACTTTTAGAACTCGAGTTGGGTCCAGAAGAAAAAAAAAAGGCTCCCGTTGGGCAGGAAGGCTCCGCGCTCTCTACAACACAGGCTGTGTCCGAAGACCTGCCAGCGCTGGTTACAACTTTTAGTAGTTCTTACAACTTTTAGAGCTCGAGTTGGGTCCAGAAGTAAAAAAAAAGGCTCCCGTTGGGCAGGAAGGCTCCGCGCTCTCTACAACACAGGCTGTGTCCGAAGACCTGCCAGCGCTGGTTACAACAACTTTTAGTAGTTGTTACAACTTTTAGAGCTCGAGTTGGGTCCACAAGTAAAAAAAAAAAGGCTCCCATTGGGCAGGAAGGCTCCGCGCTCTCTACAACACAGGCTGTGTCCGAAGACCTGCCAGCGCTGGTTACAACAACTTTTAGTAGTTGTTACAACTTTTAGAGCTCGAGTTGGGTCCAGAAGTAAAAAAAAAGGCTCCCGTTGGGCAGGAAGGCTCCGCGCTCTCTACAACACAGGCTGTGTCCGAAGACCTGCCAGCGCTGGTTACAACAACTTTTAGTAGTTGTTACAACTTTTAGAGCTCGAGTTGGGTCCAGAAGTAAAAAAAAAAAAGGCTCCCGTTGGGCAGAAAGGCTCCGCGCTCTCTACAACACAGGCTGTGTCCGAAGACCTGCCAGCGCTGGTTACAACAACTTTTAGTAGTTGTTACAACTTTTAGAGCTCGAGTTGGGTCCAGAAGTAAAAAAAAAGAAAAAAAAGCTCCCGTTGGGCAGGAAGGCTCCGCGCTCTCTACAACACAGGCTGTGTCCGAAGACCTGCCAGCGCTGGTTACAACAACTTTTAGTAGTTGTTACAACTTTTAGAGCTCGAGTTGGGTCCAGAAGTAAAAAAAAAAAAAAGGCTCCCGTTGGGCAGGAAGGCTCCGCGCTCTCTACAACACAGGCTGTGTCCGAAGACCTGCCAGCGCTGGTTACAACAACTTTTAGTAGTTGTTACAACTTTTAGAGCTCGTGTTGGGTCCAGAAGTAAAAAAAAAAAAGGCTCCCGTTGGGCAGGAAGGCTCCGCGCTCTCTACAACACAGGCTGTGTCCGAAGACCTGCCAGCGCTGGTTACAACAACTTTTAGTAGTTGTTACAACTTTTAGAGCTCGAGTTGGGTCCAGAAGTAAAAAAAAAAAAAGGCTCCCGTTGGGCAGGAAGGCTCCGCGCTCTCTACAACACAGGCTGTGTCCGAAGACCTGCCAGCGCTGGTTACAACAACTTTTAGTAGTTGTTACGACTTTTAGAGCTCGAGTTGGGTCCAGAAGTAAAAAAAAGGCTCCCGTTGGGCAGAAGGCTCCGCGCTCTCTACAACACAGGCTGTGTCCGAAGACCTGCCAGCGCTGGTTACAACAACTTTTAGTAGTTACAACTTTTAGAGCTCGAGTTGGGTCCAGAAGTAAAAAAAAAGGCTCCCGTTGGGCAGGAAAGCTCCGCGCTCTCTACAACACAGGCTGTGTCCGAAGACCTGCCAGCGCTGGTTACAACAACTTTTAGTAGTTGTTACAACTTTTAGAGCTCGAGTTGGGTCCAGAAGTAAAAAAAAAAGGCTCCCGTTGGGCAGGAAGGCTCCGCGATCTCTACAACGCAGGCTGTGTCCGAAGACCTGCCAGCGCTGGTTACAACAACTTTTAGTAGTTGTTACAACTTTTAGAGCTCGAGTTGGGTCCAGAAGTAAAAAAAAAAAAGGCTCCCGTTGGGCAGGAAGGCTCCGCGCTCTCTACAACACAGGCTGTGTCCGAAGACCTGCCAGCGCTGGTTACAACAACTTTTAGTAGTTTTTACAACTTTTTGAGCTCGAGTTGGGTCCAGAAGTAAAAAAAAAGAAAAAAAAGCTCCCGTTGGGCAGGAAGGCTCCGCGCTCTCTACAACACAGGCTGTGTCCGAAGACCTGCCAGCGCTGGTTACAACAACTTTTAGTAGTTGTTACAACTTTTAGAGCTCGAGTTGGGTCCAGAAGTAAAAAAAAAGAAAAAAAAGCTCCCGTTGGGCAGGAAGGCTCCGCGCTCTCTACAACACAGGCTGTGTCCGAAGACTTGCCAGCGCTGGTTACAACAACTTTTAGTAGTTGTTACAACTTTTAGAGCTCGAGTTGGGTCCAGAAGTAAAAAAAAAAAAGGCTCCCGTTGGGCAGGAAGGCTCCGCGCTCTCTACAACACAGGCTGTGTCCGAAGACCTGCCAGCGCTGGTTACAACAACTTTTAGTAGTTGTTACAACTTTTAGAGCTCGAGTTGGGTCCAGAAGTAAAAAAAAAAAGCTCCCGTTGGGCAGGAAGGCTCCGCGCTCTCTACAACACAGGCTGTGTCCGAAGACCTGCCAGCGCTGGTTACAACAACTTTTAGTAGTTGTTACAACTTTTAGAGCTCGAGTTGGGTCCAGAAGTAAAAAAAAAAGGCTCCTGTTGGGCAGGAAGGCTCCGCGCTCTCCACAACACAGGCTGTGTCCGAAGACCTGCCAGCGCTGGTTACAACAACTTTTAGTAGTTGTTACAACTTTTAGAGCTCGAGTTGGGTCCAGAAGTAAAAAAAAAAAGGCTCCCGTTGGGCAGGAAGGCTCCGCGCTCTCTACAACACAGGCTGTGTCCGAAGACCTGCCAGCGCTGGTTACAACAACTTTTAGTAGTTGTTACAACTTTTAGAGCTCGAGTTGGGTCCAGAAGTAAAAAAAAAAGAAAAAAAGCTCCCGTTGGGCAGGAAGGCTCCGCGCTCTCTACAACACAGGCTGTGTCCGAAGACCTGCCAGCGCTGGTTACAACAACTTTTAGTAGTTGTTACGACTTTTAGAGCTCGAGTTGGGTCCAGAAGTAAAAAAAAAAGGCTCCCGTTGGGCAGGAAGGCTCCGCGCTCTATACAACACAGGCTGTGTCCGAAGACCTGCCAGCGCTAGTTACAACAACTTTTAGTAGTTGTTACAACTTTTAGAGCTCGAGTTGGGTCCAGAAGTAAAAAAAAGAAAAAAAAGCTCCAGTTGGGCAGGAAGGCTCCGCGCTCTCTACAACACAGGCTGTGTCCGAAGACCTGCCAGCGCTGGTTACAACAACTTTTAGTAGTTGTTACAACTTTTAGAGCTCGAGTTGGGTCCAGAAGTAAAAAAAAAAAAAAAGGCTCCCGTTGGGCAGGAAGGCTCCGCGCTCTCTACAACACAGGCTGTGTCCGAAGACCTGCCAGCGCTGGTTACAACTTTTAGTAGTTGTTACAACTTTTAGAGCTCGAGTTGGGTCCAGAAGTAAAAAAAAAAAAGGCTCCCGTTGGGCAGGAAGGCTCCGCGCTCTCTACAACACAGGCTTTGTCCGAAGACCTGCCAGCGCTGGTTACAACAACTTTTAGTAGTTGTTACAACTTTTAGAGCTCGAGTTGGGTCCAGAAGTAAAAAAAAAGAAAAAAAAGCTCCCGTTGGGCAGGAAGGCTCCGCGCTCTCTACAACACAGGCTGTGTCCGAAGACCTGCCAGCGCTGTTTACAACAACTTTTAGTAGTTGTTACAACTTTTAGAGCTCGAGTTGGGTCCAGAAGTAAAAAAAAAGAAAAAAAAGCTCCCGTTGGGCAGGAAGGCTCCGCGCTCTCTACAACACAGGCTGTGTCCGAAGACCTGCCAGCGCTGGTTACAACAACTTTTAGTAGTTGTTACAACTTTTAGAGCTCGAGTTGGGTCCAGAAGTAAAAAAAAAAAAGGCTCCCGTTGGGCAGGAAGGCTCCGCGCTCTCTACAACACAGGCTGTGTCCGAAGACCTGCCAGTGCTGGTTACAACAACTTTTAGTAGTTGTTACAACTTTTAGAGCTCGATTTGGGTCCAGAAGTAAAAAAAAAAAAAGGCTCCCGTTGGGCAGGAGGGCTCCGCGCTCTCTACAACACAGGCTGTGTCCGAAGACCTGCCAGCGCTGGTTACAACAACTTTTAGTAGTTGTTACAACTTTTAGAGCTCGAGTTGGGTCCAGAAGTAAAAAAAAAAGGCTCCCGTTGGGCAGGAAGGCTCCGCGCTCTCTACAACACAGGCTGTGTCCGAAGACCTGCCAGTGCTGGTTACAACAACTTTTAGAGCTCGAGTTGGGTCTAGAAGTAAAAAAAAAAAAAGGCTCCCGTTGGGCAGGAAGGCTCCGCGCTCTCTACAACACCGGCTGTGTCCGAAGACCTGCCAGCGCTGGTTACAACAACTTTTATTAGTTGTTACAACTTTTAGAACTCGAGTTGGGTCCAGAAGAAAAAAAAAAAAGGCTCCCGTTGGGCAGGAAGGCTCCGCGCTCTCTACAACACAGGCTGTGTCCGAAGACCTGCCAGCGCTGGTTACAACTTTTAGTAGTTCTTACAACTTTTAGAGCTCGAGTTGGGTCCAGAAGTAAAAAAAAAGGCTCCCGTTGGGCAGGAAGGCTCCGCGCTCTCTACAACACAGGCTGTGTCCGAAGACCTGCCAGCGCTGGTTACAACAACTTTTAGTAGTTGTTACAACTTTTAGAGCTCGAGTTGGGTCCACAAGTAAAAAAAAAAAAGGCTCCCATTGGGCAGGAAGGCTCCGCGCTCTCTACAACACAGGCTGTGTCCGAAGACCTGCCAGCGCTGGTTACAACAACTTTTAGTAGTTGTTAAAACTTTTAGAGCTCGAGTTGGGTCCAGAAGTAAAAAAAAAAGGCTCCCGTTGGGCAGGAAGGCTCCGCGCTCTCTACAACACAGGCTGTGTCCGAAGACCTGCCAGCGCTGGTTACAACAACTTTTAGTAGTTGTTACAACTTTTAGAGCTCGAGTTGGGTCCAGAAGTAAAAAAAAAAAGGCTCCCGTTGGGCAGAAAGGCTCCGCGCTCTCTACAACACAGGCTGTGTCCGAAGACCTGCCAGCGCTGGTTACAACAACTTTTAGTAGTTGTTACAACTTTTAGAGCTCGAGTTGGGTCCAGAAGTAAAAAAAAAGAAAAAAAGCTCCCGTTGGGCAGGAAGGCTCCGCGCTCTCTACAACACAGGCTGTGTCCGAAGACCTGCCAGCGCTGGTTACAACAACTTTTAGTAGTTGTTACAACTTTTAGAGCTCGAGTTGGGTCCAGAAGTAAAAAAAAAAAAAAGGCTCCCGTTGGGCAGGAAGGCTCCGCGCTCTCTACAACACAGGCTGTGTCCGAAGACCTGCCAGCGCTCGTTACAACAACTTTTAGTAGTTGTTACAAATTTTAGAGCTCGAGTTGGGTCCAGAAGTAAAAAAAAAAAAAAGGCTCCCATTGGGCAGGAAGGCTCCGCGCTCTCTACAACACAGGCTGTGTCCGAAGACCTGCCAGCGCTGGTTACAACAACTTTTAGTAGTTGTTACAACTTTTAGAGCTCGTGTTGGGTCCAGAAGTAAAAAAAAAAAAGGCTCCCGTTGGGCAGGAAGGCTCCGCGCTCTCTACAACACAGGCTGTGTCCGAAGACCTGCCAGCGCTGGTTACAACAACTTTTAGTAGTTGTTACAACTTTTAGAGCTCGAGTTGGGTCCAGAAGTAAAAAAAAAAGGCTCCCGTTGGGCAGGAAGGCTCCGCGCTCTCTACAACACAGGCTGTGTCCGAAGACCTGCCAGCGCTGGTTACAACAACTTTTAGTAGTTGTTACAACTTTTAGAGCTCGAGTTGGGTCCAGAAGTAAAAAAAAGGCTCCCGTTGGGCAGGAAGGCTCCGCGCTCTCTACAACACAGGCTGTGTCCGAAGACCTGCCAGCGCTGGTTACAACAACTTTTAGTAGTTACAACTTTTAGAGCTCGAGTTGGGTCCAGAAGTAAAAAAAAAAAAGGCTCCCGTTGGGCAGGAAGGCTCCGCGCTCTCTACAACACAGGCTGTGTCCGAAGACCTGCCAGCGCTGGTTACAACAACTTTTAGTAGTTGTTACAACTTTTAGAGCTCGAGTTGGGTCCAGAAGTAAAAAAAAAAAGGCTCCCGTTGGGCAGGAAGGCTCCGCGATCTCTACAACGCAGGCTGTGTCCGAAGACCTGCCAGCGCTGGTTACAACAACTTTTAGTAGTTGTTACAACTTTTAGAGCTCGAGTTGGGTCCAGAAGTAAAAAAAAAAAAAGGCTCCCGTTGGGCAGGAAGGCTCCGCGCTCTCTACAACACAGGCTGTGTCCGAAGACCTGCCAGCGCTGGTTACAACAACTTTTAGTAGTTGTTACAACTTTTTGAGCTCGAGTTGGGTCCAGAAGTAAAAAAAAAGAAAAAAAAGCTCCCGTTGGGCAGGAAGGCTCCGCGCTCTCTACAACACAGGCTGTGTCCGAAGACCTGCCAGCGCTGGTTACAACAACTTTTAGTAGTTGTTACAACTTTTAGAGCTCGATTGGGTCCAGAAGTAAAAAAAAAGAAAAAAAAGCTCCCGTTGGGCAGGAAGGCTCCGCGCTCTCTACAACACAGGCTGTGTCCGAAGACTTGCCAGCGCTGGTTACAACAACTTTTAGTAGTTGTTACAACTTTTAGAGCTCGAGTTGGGTCCAGAAGTAAAAAAAAAAAAGGCTCCCGTTGGGCAGGAAGGCTCCGCGCTCTCTACAACACAGGCTGTGTCCGAAGACCTGCCAGCGCTGGTTACAACAACTTTTAGTAGTTGTTACAACTTTTAGAGCTCGAGTTGGGTCCAGAAGTAAAAAAAAAAAGCTCCCGTTGGGCAGGAAGGCTCCGCGCTCTCTACAACACAGGCTGTGTCCGAAGACCTGCCAGCGCTGGTTACAACAACTTTTAGTAGTTGTTACAACTTTTAGAGCTCGAGTTGGGTCCAGAAGTAAAAAAAAAGGCTCCTGTTGGGCAGGAAGGCTCCGCGCTCTCCACAACACAGGCTGTGTCCGAAGACCTGCCAGCGCTGGTTAGAACAACTTTTAGTAGTTGTTACAACTTTTAGAGCTCGAGTTGGGTCCAGAAGTAAAAAAAAAAAAGGCTCCCGTTGGGCAGGAAGGCTCCGCGCTCTCTACAACACAGGCTGTGTCCGAAGACCTGCCAGCGCTGGTTACAACAACTTTTAGTAGTTGTTACAACTTTTAGAGCTCGAGTTGGGTCCAGAAGTAAAAAAAAAAGAAAAAAAGCTCCCGTTGGGCACGAAGGCTCCGCGCTCTCTACAACACAGGCTGTGTCCGAAGACCTGCCAGCGCTGGTTACAACAACTTTTAGTAGTTGTTACGACTTTTAGAGCTCGAGTTGGGTCCAGAAGTAAAAAAAAAGGCTCCCGTTGGGCAGGAAGGCTCCGCGCTCTCTACAACACAGGCTGTGTCCGAAGACCTGCCAGCGCTGGTTACAACAACTTTTAGTAGTTGTTACAACTTTTTGAGCTCGAGTTGGGTCCAGAAGTAAAAAAAAAGAAAAAAAAGCTCCCGTTGGGCAGGAAGGCTCCGCGCTCTCTACAACACAGGCTGTGTCCGAAGACCTGCCAGCGCTGGTTACAACAACTTTTAGTAGTTGTTACAACTTTTAGAGCTCGAGTTGGGTCCAGAAGTAAAAAAAAAGAAAAAAAAGCTCCCGTTGGGCAGGAAGGCTCCGCGCTCTCTACAACACAGGCTGTGTCCGAAGACTTGCCAGCGCTGGTTACAACAACTTTTAGTAGTTGTTACAACTTTTAGAGCTCGAGTTGGGTCCAGAAGTAAAAAAAAAAAAGGCTCCCGTTGGGCAGGAAGGCTCCGCGCTCTCTACAACACAGGCTGTGTCCGAAGACCTGCCAGCGCTGGTTACAACTTTTAGTAGTTGTTACAACTTTTAGAGCTCGAGTTGGGTCCAGAAGTAAAAAAAAAAAGCTCCCGTTGGGCAGGAAGGCTCCGCGCTCTCTACAACACAGGCTGTGTCCGAAGACCTGCCAGCGCTGGTTACAACAACTTTTAGTAGTTGTTACAACTTTTAGAGCTCGAGTTGGGTCCAGAAGTAAAAAAAAAGAAAAAAAAGCTCCCGTTGGGCAGGAAGGCTCCGCGCTCTCTACAACACAGGCTGTGTCCGAAGACTTGCCAGCGCTGGTTACAACAACTTTTAGTAGTTGTTACAACTTTTAGAGCTCGAGTTGGGTCCAGAAGTAAAAAAAAAAAAGGCTCCCGTTGGGCAGGAAGGCTCCGCGCTCTCTACAACACAGGCTGTGTCCGAAGACCTGCCAGCGCTGGTTACATCAACTTTTAGTAGTTGTTACAACTTTTAGAGCTCGAGTTGGGTCCAGAAGTAAACAAAAAAAGCTCCCGTTGGGCAGGAAGGCTCCGCGCTCTCTACAACACAGGCTGTGTCCGAAGACCTGCCAGCGCTGGTTACAACAACTTTTAGTAGTTGTTACAACTTTTAGAGCTCGAGTTGGGTCCAGAAGTAAAAAAAAAAGGCTCCTGTTGGGCAGGAAGGCTCCGCGCTCTCCACAACACAGGCTGTGTCCGAAGACCTGCCAGCGCTGGTTACAACAACTTTTAGTAGTTGTTACAACTTTTAGAGCTCGAGTTGGGTCCAGAAGTAAAAAAAAAAAGGCTCCCGTTGGGCAGGAAGGCTCCGCGCTCTCTACAACACAGGCTGTGTCCGAAGACCTGCCAGCGCTGGTTACAACAACTTTTAGTAGTTGTTACAACTTTTAGAGCTCGAGTTGGGTCCAGAAGTAAAAAAAAAAGAAAAAAGCTCCCGTTGGGCAGGAAGGCTCCGCGCTCTCTACAACACAGGCTGTGTCCGAAGACCTGCCAGCGCTGCTTACAACAACTTTTAGTAGTTGTTACGACTTTTAGAGCTCGAGTTGGGTCCAGAAGTAAAAAAAAAGGCTCCCGTTGGGCAGGAAGGCTCCGCGCTCTCTACAACACAGGCTGTGTCCGAAGACCTGCCAGCGCTGGTTACAACAACTTTTAGTAGTTGTTACAACTTTTAGAGCTCGAGTTGGGTCCAGAAGTAAAAAAAAAAGAAAAAAAAGCTCCAGTTGGGCAGGAACGCTCCGCGCTCTCTACAACACAGGCTGTGTCCGAAGACCTGCCAGCGCTGGTTACAACAACCTTTAGTAGTTGTTACAACTTTTAGAGCTCGAGTTGGGTCCAGAAGTAAAAAAAAAAAAAGGCTCCCGTTGGGCAGGAAGGCTCCGCGCTCTCTACAACACAGGCTGTGTCCGAAGACCTGCCAGCGCTGGTTACAACTTTTAGTAGTTGTTACAACTTTTAGAGCTCGAGTTGGGTCCAGAAGTAAAAAAAAAAAAAAGGCTCCCGTTGGGCAGGAAGGCTCCGCGCTCTCTACAACACAGGCTTTGTCCGAAGACCTGCCAGCGCTGGTTACAACAACTTTTAGTAGTTGTTACAACTTTTAGAGCTCGAGTTCGGTCCAGAAGTAAAAAAAAAGAAAAAAAAGCTCCCGTTGGGCAGGAAGGCTCCGCGCTCTCTACAACACAGGCTGTGTCCGAAGACCTGCCAGCGCTGGTTACAACAACTTTTAGTAGTTGTTACAACTTTTAGAGCTCGAGTTGGGTCCAGAAGTAAAAAAAAAGAAAAAAAGCTCCCGTTGGGCAGGAAGGCTCCGCGCTCTCTACAACACAGGCTGTGTCCGAAGACCTGCCAGCGCTGGTTACAACAACTTTTAGTAGTTGTTACAACTTTTAGAGCTCGAGTTGGGTCCAGAAGTAAAAAAAAAAAAAGGCTCCCGTTGGGCAGGAAGGCTCCGCGCTCTCTACAACACAGGCTGTGTCCGAAGACCTGCCAGTGCTGGTTACAACAACTTTTAGTAGTTGTTACAACTTTTAGAGCTCGATTTGGGTCCAGAAGTAAAAAAAAAAGGCTCCCGTTGGGCAGGAGGGCTCCGCGCTCTCTACAACACAGGCTGTGTCCGAAGACCTGCCAGCGCTGGTTACAACAACTTTTAGTAGTTGTTACAACTTTTAGAGCTCGAGTTGGGTCCAGAAGTAAAAAAAAAGGCTCCTGTTGGGCAGGAAGGCTCCGCGCTCTCCACAACACAGGCTGTGTCCGAAGACCTGCCAGCGCTGGTTAGAACAACTTTTAGTAGTTGTTACAACTTTTAGAGCTCGAGTTGGGTCCAGAAGTAAAAAAAAAAAAGGCTCCCGTTGGGCAGGAAGGCTCCGCGCTCTCTACAACACAGGCTGTGTCCGAAGACCTGCCAGCGCTGGTTACAACAACTTTTAGTAGTTGTTACAACTTTTAGAGCTCGAGTTGGGTCCAGAAGTAAAAAAAAAAGAAAAAAAGCTCCCGTTGGGCACGAAGGCTCCGCGCTCTCTACAACACAGGCTGTGTCCGAAGACCTGCCAGCGCTGGTTACAACAACTTTTAGTAGTTGTTACGACTTTTAGAGCTCGAGTTGGGTCCAGAAGTAAAAAAAAAGGCTCCCGTTGGGCAGGAAGGCTCCGCGCTCTCTACAACACAGGCTGTGTCCGAAGACCTGCCAGCGCTGGTTACAACAACTTTTAGTAGTTGTTACAACTTTTTGAGCTCGAGTTGGGTCCAGAAGTAAAAAAAAAGAAAAAAAAGCTCCCGTTGGGCAGGAAGGCTCCGCGCTCTCTACAACACAGGCTGTGTCCGAAGACCTGCCAGCGCTGGTTACAACAACTTTTAGTAGTTGTTACAACTTTTAGAGCTCGAGTTGGGTCCAGAAGTAAAAAAAAAGAAAAAAAAGCTCCCGTTGGGCAGGAAGGCTCCGCGCTCTCTACAACACAGGCTGTGTCCGAAGACTTGCCAGCGCTGGTTACAACAACTTTTAGTAGTTGTTACAACTTTTAGAGCTCGAGTTGGGTCCAGAAGTAAAAAAAAAAAAGGCTCCCGTTGGGCAGGAAGGCTCCGCGCTCTCTACAACACAGGCTGTGTCCGAAGACCTGCCAGCGCTGGTTACAACTTTTAGTAGTTGTTACAACTTTTAGAGCTCGAGTTGGGTCCAGAAGTAAAAAAAAAAAGCTCCCGTTGGGCAGGAAGGCTCCGCGCTCTCTACAACACAGGCTGTGTCCGAAGACCTGCCAGCGCTGGTTACAACAACTTTTAGTAGTTGTTACAACTTTTAGAGCTCGAGTTGGGTCCAGAAGTAAAAAAAAAGAAAAAAAAGCTCCCGTTGGGCAGGAAGGCTCCGCGCTCTCTACAACACAGGCTGTGTCCGAAGACTTGCCAGCGCTGGTTACAACAACTTTTAGTAGTTGTTACAACTTTTAGAGCTCGAGTTGGGTCCAGAAGTAAAAAAAAAAAAAGGCTCCCGTTGGGCAGGAAGGCTCCGCGCTCTCTACAACACAGGCTGTGTCCGAAGACCTGCCAGCGCTGGTTACAACAACTTTTAGTAGTTGTTACAACTTTTAGAGCTCGAGTTGGGTCCAGAAGTAAACAAAAAAAGCTCCCGTTGGGCAGGAAGGCTCCGCGCTCTCTACAACACAGGCTGTGTCCGAAGACCTGCCAGCGCTGGTTACAACAACTTTTAGTAGTTGTTACAACTTTTAGAGCTCGAGTTGGGTCCAGAAGTAAAAAAAAAAGGCTCCTGTTGGGCAGGAAGGCTCCGCGCTCTCCACAACACAGGCTGTGTCCGAAGACCTGCCAGCGCTGGTTACAACAACTTTTAGTAGTTGTTACAACTTTTAGAGCTCGAGTTGGGTCCAGAAGTAAAAAAAAAAAGGCTCCCGTTGGGCAGGAAGGCTCCGCGCTCTCTACAACACAGGCTGTGTCCGAAGACCTGCCAGCGCTGGTTACAACAACTTTTAGTAGTTGTTACAACTTTTAGAGCTCGAGTTGGGTCCAGAAGTAAAAAAAAAAGAAAAAAGCTCCCGTTGGGCAGGAAGGCTCCGCGCTCTCTACAACACAGGCTGTGTCCGAAGACCTGCCAGCGCTGCTTACAACAACTTTTAGTAGTTGTTACGACTTTTAGAGCTCGAGTTGGGTCCAGAAGTAAAAAAAAAGGCTCCCGTTGGGCAGGAAGGCTCCGCGCTCTCTACAACACAGGCTGTGTCCGAAGACCTGCCAGCGCTGGTTACAACAACTTTTAGTAGTTGTTACAACTTTTAGAGCTCGAGTTGGGTCCAGAAGTAAAAAAAAAAGAAAAAAAAGCTCCAGTTGGGCAGGAACGCTCCGCGCTCTCTACAACACAGGCTGTGTCCGAAGACCTGCCAGCGCTGGTTACAACAACCTTTAGTAGTTGTTACAACTTTTAGAGCTCGAGTTGGGTCCAGAAGTAAAAAAAAAAAAAGGCTCCCGTTGGGCAGGAAGGCTCCGCGCTCTCTACAACACAGGCTGTGTCCGAAGACCTGCCAGCGCTGGTTACAACTTTTAGTAGTTGTTACAACTTTTAGAGCTCGAGTTGGGTCCAGAAGTAAAAAAAAAAAAAAGGCTCCCGTTGGGCAGGAAGGCTCCGCGCTCTCTACAACACAGGCTTTGTCCGAAGACCTGCCAGCGCTGGTTACAACAACTTTTAGTAGTTGTTACAACTTTTAGAGCTCGAGTTCGGTCCAGAAGTAAAAAAAAAGAAAAAAAAGCTCCCGTTGGGCAGGAAGGCTCCGCGCTCTCTACAACACAGGCTGTGTCCGAAGACCTGCCAGCGCTGGTTACAACAACTTTTAGTAGTTGTTACAACTTTTAGAGCTCGAGTTGGGTCCAGAAGTAAAAAAAAAGAAAAAAAGCTCCCGTTGGGCAGGAAGGCTCCGCGCTCTCTACAACACAGGCTGTGTCCGAAGACCTGCCAGCGCTGGTTACAACAACTTTTAGTAGTTGTTACAACTTTTAGAGCTCGAGTTGGGTCCAGAAGTAAAAAAAAAAAAAGGCTCCCGTTGGGCAGGAAGGCTCCGCGCTCTCTACAACACAGGCTGTGTCCGAAGACCTGCCAGTGCTGGTTACAACAACTTTTAGTAGTTGTTACAACTTTTAGAGCTCGATTTGGGTCCAGAAGTAAAAAAAAAAGGCTCCCGTTGGGCAGGAGGGCTCCGCGCTCTCTACAACACAGGCTGTGTCCGAAGACCTGCCAGCGCTGGTTACAACAACTTTTAGTAGTTGTTACAACTTTTAGAGCTCGATTTGGGTCCAGAAGTAAAAAAAAAAAAGGCTCCCGTTGGGCAGGAGGGCTCCGCGCTCTCTACAACACAGGCTGTGTCCGAAGACCTGCCAGCGCTGGTTACAACAACTTTTAGTAGTTGTTACAACTTTTAGAGCTCGAGTTGGGTCCAGAAGTAAAAAAAAAAAGGCTCCCGTTGGGCAGGAAGGCTCCGCGCTCTCTACAACACAGGCTGTGTCCGAAGACCTGCCAGCGCTGGTTACAACAACTTTTAGTAGTTGTTACAACTTTTAGAGCTCGAGTTGGGTCCAGAAGTAAAAAAAAAAAAAAGGCTCCCGTTGGGCAGGAAGGCTCCGCGCTCTCTACAACACAGGCTGTGTCCGAAGACCTGCCAGCGCTCGTTACAACAACTTTTAGTAGTTGTTACAACTTTTAGAGCTCGTGTTGGGTCCAGAAGTAAAAAAAAAAAAAAGGCTCCCGTTGGGCAGGAAGGCTCCGCGCTCTCTACAACACAGGCTCTGTCCGAAGACCTGCCAGCGCTGGTTACAACAACTTTTAGTAGTTGTTACAACTTTTAGAGCTCGAGTTGGGTCCAGAAGTAAAAAAAAAAAAGGCTCCCGTTGGGCAGGAAGGCTCCGCGCTCTCTACAACACAGGCTGTGTCCGAAGACCTGCCAGCGCTGGTTACAACAACTTTTAGTAGTTGTTACAACTTTTAGAGCTCGAGTTGGGTCCAGAAGTAAAAAAAAGGCTCCCGTTGGGCAGAAGGCTCCGCGCTCTCTACAACACAGGCTGTGTCCGAAGACCTGCCAGCGCTGGTTACAACAACTTTTAGTAGTTACAACTTTTAGAGCTCGAGTTGGGTCCAGAAGTAAAAAAAAAAGGCTCCCGTTGGGCAGGAAGGCTCCGCGCTCTCTACAACACAGGCTGTGTCCGAAGACCTGCCAGCGCTGGTTACAACAACTTTTAGTAGTTGTTACAACTTTTAGAGCTCGAGTTGGGTCCAGAAGTAAAAAAAAAAGGCTCCCGTTGGGCAGGAAGGCTCCGCGATCTCTACAACGCAGGCTGTGTCCGAAGACCTGCCAGCGCTGGTTACAACAACTTTTAGTAGTTGTTACAACTTTTAGAGCTCGAGTTGGGTCCAGAAGTAAAAAAAAAAAAGGCTCCCGTTGGGCAGGAAGGCTCCGCGCTCTCTACAACACAGGCTGTGTCCGAAGACCTGCCAGCGCTGGTTACAACAACTTTTAGTAGTTGTTACAACTTTTAGAGCTCGAGTTGGGTCCAGAAGTAAAAAAAAAAAAAAGGCTCCCGTTGGGCAGGAAGGCTCCGCGCTCTCTACAACACAGGCTGTGTCCGAAGACCTGCCAGCGCTCGTTACAACAACTTTTAGTAGTTGTTACAAATTTTAGAGCTCGAGTTGGGTCCAGAAGTAAAAAAAAAAAAAGGCTCCCATTGGGCAGGAAGGCTCCGCACTCTCTACAACACAGGCTGTGTCCGAAGACCTGCCAGCGCTGGTTACAACAACTTTTAGTAGTTGTTACAACTTTTAGAGCTCGTGTTGGGTCCAGAAGTAAAAAAAAAAAAGGCTCCCGTTGGGCAGGAAGGCTCCGCGCTCTCTACAACACAGGCTGTGTCCGAAGACCTGCCAGCGCTGGTTACAACAACTTTTAGTAGTTGTTACAACTTTTAGAGCTCGAGTTGGGTCCAGAAGTAAAAAAAAAAAAGGCTCCCGTTGGGCAGGAAGGCTCCGCGCTCTCTACAACACAGGCTGTGTCCGAAGACCTGCCAGCGCTGGTTACAACAACTTTTAGTAGTTGTTACAACTTTTAGAGCTCGAGTTGGGTCCAGAAGTAAAAAAAAGGCTCCCGTTGGGCAGGAAGGCTCCGCGCTCTCTACAACACAGGCTGTGTCCGAAGACCTGCCAGCGCTGGTTACAACAACTTTTAGTAGTTACAACTTTTAGAGCTCGAGTTGGGTCCAGAAGTAAAAAAAAAAAGGCTCCCGTTGGGCAGGAAGGCTCCGCGCTCTCTACAACACAGGCTGTGTCCGAAGACCTGCCAGCGCTGGTTACAACAACTTTTAGTAGTTGTTACAACTTTTAGAGCTCGAGTTGGGTCCAGAAGTAAAAAAAAAAGGCTCCCGTTGGGCAGGAAGGCTCCGCGATCTCTACAACGCAGGCTGTGTCCGAAGACCTGCCAGCGCTGGTTACAACAACTTTTAGTAGTTGTTACAACTTTTAGAGCTCGAGTTGGGTCCAGAAGTAAAAAAAAAAAAAGGCTCCCGTTGGGCAGGAAGGCTCCGCGCTCTCTACAACACAGGCTGTGTCCGAAGACCTGCCAGCGCTGGTTACAACAACTTTTAGTAGTTGTTACAACTTTTTGAGCTCGAGTTGGGTCCAGAAGTAAAAAAAAAGAAAAAAAAGCTCCCGTTGGGCAGGAAGGCTCCGCGCTCTCTACAACACAGGCTGTGTCCGAAGACCTGCCAGCGCTGGTTACAACAACTTTTAGTAGTTGTTACAACTTTTAGAGCTCGAGTTGGGTCCAGAAGTAAAAAAAAAGAAAAAAAAGCTCCCGTTGGGCAGGAAGGCTCCGCGCTCTCTACAACACAGGCTGTGTCCGAAGACTTGCCAGCGCTGGTTACAACAACTTTTAGTAGTTGTTACAACTTTTAGAGCTCGAGTTGGGTCCAGAAGTAAAAAAAAAAAAGGCTCCCGTTGGGCAGGAAGGCTCCGCGCTCTCTACAACACAGGCTGTGTCCGAAGACCTGCCAGCGCTGGTTACAACAACTTTTAGTAGTTGTTACAACTTTTAGAGCTCGAGTTGGGTCCAGAAAAAAAAAAAAGCTCCCGTTGGGCAGGAAGGCTCCGCGCTCTCTACAACACAGGCTGTGTCCGAAGACCTGCCAGCGCTGGTTACAACAACTTTTAGTAGTTGTTACAACTTTTAGAGCTCGAGTTGGGTCCAGAAGTAAAAAAAAAGGCTCCTGTTGGGCAGGAAGGCTCCGCGCTCTCCACAACACAGGCTGTGTCCGAAGACCTGCCAGCGCTGGTTAGAACAACTTTTAGTAGTTGTTACAACTTTTAGAGCTCGAGTTGGGTCCAGAAGTAAAAAAAAAAAGGCTCCCGTTGGGCAGGAAGGCTCCGCGCTCTCTACAACACAGGCTGTGTCCGAAGACCTGCCAGCGCTGGTTACAACAACTTTTAGTAGTTGTTACAACTTTTAGAGCTCGAGTTGGGTCCAGAAGTAAAAAAAAAAGAAAAAAAGCTCCCGTTGGGCAGGAAGGCTCCGCGCTCTCTACAACACAGGCTGTGTCCGAAGACCTGCCAGCGCTGGTTACAACAACTTTTAGTAGTTGTTATGACTTTTAGAGCTCGAGTTGGGTCCAGAAGTAAAAAAAAAGGCTCCCGTTGGGCAGGAAGGCTCCGCGCTCTCTACAACACAGGCTGTGTCCGAAGACCTGCCAGCGCTGGTTACAACAACTTTTAGTAGTTGTTACAACTTTTTGAGCTCGAGTTGGGTCCAGAAGTAAAAAAAAAGAAAAAAAAGCTCCCGTTGGGCAGGAAGGCTCCGCGCTCTCTACAACACAGGCTGTGTCCGAAGACCTGCCAGCGCTGGTTACAACAACTTTTAGTAGTTGTTACAACTTTTAGAGCTCGAGTTGGGTCCAGAAGTAAAAAAAAAGAAAAAAAAGCTCCCGTTGGGCAGGAAGGCTCCGCGCTCTCTACAACACAGGCTGTGTCCGAAGACTTGCCAGCGCTGGTTACAACAACTTTTAGTAGTTGTTACAACTTTTAGAGCTCGAGTTGGGTCCAGAAGTAAAAAAAAAAAAAGGCTCCCGTTGGGCAGGAAGGCTCCGCGCTCTCTACAACACAGGCTGTGTCCGAAGACCTGCCAGCGCTGGTTACAACTTTTAGTAGTTGTTACAACTTTTAGAGCTCGAGTTGGGTCCAGAAGTAAAAAAAAAAGCTCCCGTTGGGCAGGAAGGCTCCGCGCTCTCTACAACACAGGCTGTGTCCGAAGACCTGCCAGCGCTGGTTACAACAACTTTTAGTAGTTGTTACAACTTTTAGAGCTCGAGTTGGGTCCAGAAGTAAAAAAAAAGAAAAAAAAGCTCCCGTTGGGCAGGAAGGCTCCGCGCTCTCTACAACACAGGCTGTGTCCGAAGACTTGCCAGCGCTGGTTACAACAACTTTTAGTAGTTGTTACAACTTTTAGAGCTCGAGTTGGGTCCAGAAGTAAAAAAAAAAAGGCTCCCGTTGGGCAGGAAGGCTCCGCGCTCTCTACAACACAGGCTGTGTCCGAAGACCTGCCAGCGCTGGTTACAACAACTTTTAGTAGTTGTTACAACTTTTAGAGCTCGAGTTGGGTCCAGAAGTAAAAAAAAAAGCTCCCGTTGGGCAGGAAGGCTCCGCGCTCTCTACAACACAGGCTGTGTCCGAAGACCTGCCAGCGCTGGTTACAACAACTTTTAGTAGTTACAACTTTTAGAGCTCGAGTTGGGTCCAGAAGTAAAAAAAAAAGGCTCCTGTTGGGCAGGAAGGCTCCGCGCTCTCCACAACACAGGCTGTGTCCGAAGACCTGCCAGCGCTGGTTACAACAACTTTTAGTAGTTGTTACAACTTTTAGAGCTCGAGTTGGGTCCAGAAGTAAAAAAAAAAAAGGCTCCCGTTGGGCAGGAAGGCTCCGCGCTCTCTACAACACAGGCTGTGTCCGAAGACCTGCCAGCGCTGGTTACAACAACTTTTAGTAGTTGTTACAACTTTTAGAGCTCGAGTTGGGTCCAGAAGTAAAAAAAAAAGAAAAAAGCTCCCGTTGGGCAGGAAGGCTCCGCGCTCTCTACAACACAGGCTGTGTCCGAAGACCTGCCAGCGCTGGTTACAACAACTTTTAGTAGTTGTTACGACTTTTAGAGCTCGAGTTGGGTCCAGAAGTAAAAAAAAAGGCTCCCGTTGGGCAGGAAGGCTCCGCGCTCTCTACAACACAGGCTGTGTCCGAAGACCTGCCAGCGCTGGTTACAACAACTTTTAGTAGTTGTTACAACTTTTAGAGCTCGAGTTGGGTCCAGAAGTAAAAAAAAAAGAAAAAAAAGCTCCAGTTGGGCAGGAACGCTCCGCGCTCTCTACAACACAGGCTGTGTCCGAAGACCTGCCAGCGCTGGTTACAACAACCTTTAGTAGTTGTTACAACTTTTAGAGCTCGAGTTGGGTCCAGAAGTAAAAAAAAAAAAAGGCTCCCGTTGGGCAGGAAGGCTCCGCGCTCTCTACAACACAGGCTGTGTCCGAAGACCTGCCAGCGCTGGTTACAACTTTTAGTAGTTGTTACAACTTTTAGAGCTCGAGTTGGGTCCAGAAGTAAAAAAAAAAAAAAAGGCTCCCGTTGGGCAGGAAGGCTCCGCGCTCTCTACAACACAGGCTTTGTCCGAAGACCTGCCAGCGCTGGTTACAACAACTTTTAGTAGTTGTTACAACTTTTAGAGCTCGAGTTCGGTCCAGAAGTAAAAAAAAAGAAAAAAAAGCTCCCGTTGGGCAGGAAGGCTCCGCGCTCTCTACAACACAGGCTGTGTCCGAAGACCTGCCAGCGCTGGTTACAACAACTTTTAGTAGTTGTTACAACTTTTAGAGCTCGAGTTGGGTCCAGAAGTAAAAAAAAAGAAAAAAAGCTCCCGTTGGGCTGGAAGGCTCCGCGCTCTCTACAACACAGGCTGTGTCCGAAGACCTGCCAGCGCTGGTTACAACAACTTTTAGTAGTTGTTACAACTTTTAGAGCTCGAGTTGGGTCCAGAAGTAAAAAAAAAAAAGGCTCCCGTTGGGCAGGAAGGCTCCGCGCTCTCTACAACACAGGCTGTGTCCGAAGACCTGCCAGTGCTGGTTACAACAACTTTTAGTAGTTGTTACAACTTTTAGAGCTCGATTTGGGTCCAGAAGTAAAAAAAAAAAAGGCTCCCGTTGGGCAGGAGGGCTCCGCGCTCTCTACAACACAGGCTGTGTCCGAAGACCTGCCAGCGCTGGTTACAACAACTTTTAGTAGTTGTTACAACTTTTAGAGCTCGATTTGGGTCCAGAAGTAAAAAAAAAAAGGCTCCCGTTGGGCAGGAGGGCTCCGCGCTCTCTACAACACAGGCTGTGTCCGAAGACCTGCCAGCGCTGGTTACAACAACTTTTAGTAGTTGTTACAACTTTTAGAGCTCGAGTTGGGTCCAGAAGTAAAAAAAAAAAGGCTCCCGTTGGGCAGGAAGGCTCCGCGCTCTCTACAACACAGGCTGTGTCCGAAGACCTGCCAGTGCTGGTTACAACAACTTTTAGAGCTCGAGTTGGGTCTAGAAGTAAAAAAAAAAAAGGCTCCCGTTGGGCAGGAAGGCTCCGCGCTCTCTACAACACAGGCTGTGTCCGAAGACCTGCCAGCGCTGGTTACAACAACTTTTAGTAGTTGTTACAACTTTTAGAGCTCGAGTTGGGTCCAGAAGTAAAAAAAAAGGCTCCTGTTGGGCAGGAAGGCTCCGCGCTCTCCACAACACAGGCTGTGTCCGAAGACCTGCCAGCGCTGGTTAGAACAACTTTTAGTAGTTGTTACAACTTTTAGAGCTCGAGTTGGGTCCAGAAGTAAAAAAAAAAGGCTCCCGTTGGGCAGGAAGGCTCCGCGCTCTCTACAACACAGGCTGTGTCCGAAGACCTGCCAGCGCTGGTTACAACAACTTTTAGTAGTTGTTACAACTTTTAGAGCTCGAGTTGGGTCCAGAAGTAAAAAAAAAAAGGCTCCCGTTGGGCAGGAAGGCTCCGCGCTCTCTACAACACAGGCTGTGTCCGAAGACCTGCCAGTGCTGGTTACAACAACTTTTAGAGCTCGAGTTGGGTCTAGAAGTAAAAAAAAAAAAGGCTCCCGTTGGGCAGGAAGGCTCCGCGCTCTCTACAACACAGGCTGTGTCCGAAGACCTGCCAGCGCTGGTTACAACAACTTTTAGTAGTTGTTACAACTTTTAGAGCTCGAGTTGGGTCCAGAAGTAAAAAAAAAGGCTCCTGTTGGGCAGGAAGGCTCCGCGCTCTCCACAACACAGGCTGTGTCCGAAGACCTGCCAGCGCTGGTTAGAACAACTTTTAGTAGTTGTTACAACTTTTAGAGCTCGAGTTGGGTCCAGAAGTAAAAAAAAAAAGGCTCCCGTTGGGCAGGAAGGCTCCGCGCTCTCTACAACACAGGCTGTGTCCGAAGACCTGCCAGCGCTGGTTACAACAACTTTTAGTAGTTGTTACAACTTTTAGAGCTCGAGTTGGGTCCAGAAGTAAAAAAAAAAGAAAAAAAGCTCCCGTTGGGCAGGAAGGCTCCGCGCTCTCTACAACACAGGCTGTGTCCGAAGACCTGCCAGCGCTGGTTACAACAACTTTTAGTAGTTGTTACGACTTTTAGAGCTCGAGTTGGGTCCAGAAGTAAAAAAAAAGGCTCCCGTTGGGCAGGAAGGCTCCGCGCTCTCTACAACACAGGCTGTGTCCGAAGACCTGCCAGCGCTGGTTACAACAACTTTTAGTAGTTGTTACAACTTTTTGAGCTCGAGTTGGGTCCAGAAGTAAAAAAAAAGAAAAAAAAGCTCCCGTTGGGCAGGAAGGCTCCGCGCTCTCTACAACACAGGCTGTGTCCGAAGACCTGCCAGCGCTGGTTACAACAACTTTTAGTAGTTGTTACAACTTTTAGAGCTCGAGTTGGGTCCAGAAGTAAAAAAAAAGAAAAAAAAGCTCCCGTTGGGCAGGAAGGCTCCGCGCTCTCTACAACACAGGCTGTGTCCGAAGACTTGCCAGCGCTGGTTACAACAACTTTTAGTAGTTGTTACAACTTTTAGAGCTCGAGTTGGGTCCAGAAGTAAAAAAAAAAAAGGCTCCCGTTGGGCAGGAAGGCTCCGCGCTCTCTACAACACAGGCTGTGTCCGAAGACCTGCCAGCGCTGGTTACAACTTTTAGTAGTTGTTACAACTTTTAGAGCTCGAGTTGGGTCCAGAAGTAAAAAAAAAAGCTCCCGTTGGGCAGGAAGGCTCCGCGCTCTCTACAACACAGGATGTGTCCGAAGACCTGCCAGCGCTGGTTACAACAACTTTTAGTAGTTGTTACAACTTTTAGAGCTCGAGTTGGGTCCAGAAGTAAAAAAAAAGAAAAAAAAGCTCCCGTTGGGCAGGAAGGCTCCGCGCTCTCTACAACACAGGCTGTGTCCGAAGACTTGCCAGCGCTGGTTACAACAACTTTTAGTAGTTGTTACAACTTTTAGAGCTCGAGTTGGGTCCAGAAGTAAAAAAAAAAAGGCTCCCGTTGGGCAGGAAGGCTCCGCGCTCTCTACAACACAGGCTGTGTCCGAAGACCTGCCAGCGCTGGTTACAACAACTTTTAGTAGTTGTTACAACTTTTAGAGCTCGAGTTGGGTCCAGAAGTAAAAAAAAAAGCTCCCGTTGGGCAGGAAGGCTCCGCGCTCTCTACAACACAGGCTGTGTCCGAAGACCTGCCAGCGCTGGTTACAACAACTTTTAGTAGTTGTTACAACTTTTAGAGCTCGAGTTGGGTCCAGAAGTAAAAAAAAAAGGCTCCTGTTGGGCAGGAAGGCTCCGCGCTCTCCACAACACAGGCTGTGTCCGAAGACCTGCCAGCGCTGGTTACAACAACTTTTAGTAGTTGTTACAACTTTTAGAGCTCGAGTTGGGTCCAGAAGTAAAAAAAAAAAGGCTCCCGTTGGGCAGGAAGGCTCCGCGCTCTCTACAACACAGGCTGTGTCCGAAGACCTGCCAGCGCTGGTTACAACAACTTTTAGTAGTTGTTACAACTTTTAGAGCTCGAGTTGGGTCCAGAAGTAAAAAAAAAAGAAAAAAGCTCCCGTTGGGCAGGAAGGCTCCGCGCTCTCTACAACACAGGCTGTGTCCGAAGACCTGCCAGCGCTGGTTACAACAACTTTTAGTAGTTGTTACGACTTTTAGAGCTCGAGTTGGGTCCAGAAGTAAAAAAAAAGGCTCCCGTTGGGCAGGAAGGCTCCGCGCTCTCTACAACACAGGCTGTGTCCGAAGACCTGCCAGCGCTGGTTACAACAACTTTTAGTAGTTGTTACAACTTTTAGAGCTCGAGTTGGGTCCAGAAGTAAAAAAAAAGAAAAAAAAGCTCCAGTTGGGCAGGAACGCTCCGCGCTCTCTACAACACAGGCTGTGTCCGAAGACCTGCCAGCGCTGGTTACAACAACCTTTAGTAGTTGTTACAACTTTTAGAGCTCGAGTTGGGTCCAGAAGTAAAAAAAAAAAAAGGCTCCCGTTGGGCAGGAAGGCTCCGCGCTCTCTACAACACAGGCTGTGTCCGAAGACCTGCCAGCGCTGGTTACAACTTTTAGTAGTTGTTACAACTTTTAGAGCTCGAGTTGGGTCCAGAAGTAAAAAAAAAAAAAAAGGCTCCCGTTGGGCAGGAAGGCTCCGCGCTCTCTACAACACAGGCTTTGTCCGAAGACCTGCCAGCGCTGGTTACAACAACTTTTAGTAGTTGTTACAACTTTTAGAGCTCGAGTTCGGTCCAGAAGTAAAAAAAAAGAAAAAAAAGCTCCCGTTGGGCAGGAAGGCTCCGCGCTCTCTACAACACAGGCTGTGTCCGAAGACCTGCCAGCGCTGGTTACAACAACTTTTAGTAGTTGTTACAACTTTTAGAGCTCGAGTTGGGTCCAGAAGTAAAAAAAAAGAAAAAAAGCTCCCGTTGGGCTGGAAGGCTCCGCGCTCTCTACAACACAGGCTGTGTCCGAAGACCTGCCAGCGCTGGTTACAACAACTTTTAGTAGTTGTTACAACTTTTAGAGCTCGAGTTGGGTCCAGAAGTAAAAAAAAAAAAGGCTCCCGTTGGGCAGGAAGGCTCCGCGCTCTCTACAACACAGGCTGTGTCCGAAGACCTGCCAGTGCTGGTTACAACAACTTTTAGTAGTTGTTACAACTTTTAGAGCTCGATTTGGGTCCAGAAGTAAAAAAAAAAAAGGCTCCCGTTGGGCAGGAGGGCTCCGCGCTCTCTACAACACAGGCTGTGTCCGAAGACCTGCCAGCGCTGGTTACAACAACTTTTAGTAGTTGTTACAACTTTTAGAGCTCGATTTGGGTCCAGAAGTAAAAAAAAAAAAGGCTCCCGTTGGGCAGGAGGGCTCCGCGCTCTCTACAACACAGGCTGTGTCCGAAGACCTGCCAGCGCTGGTTACAACAACTTTTAGTAGTTGTTACAACTTTTAGAGCTCGAGTTGAGTCCAGAAGTAAAAAAAAAAAGGCTCCCGTTGGGCAGGAAGGCTCCGCGCTCTCTACAACACAGGCTGTGTCCGAAGACCTGCCAGTGCTGGTTACAACAACTTTTAGAGCTCGAGTTGGGTCTAGAAGTAAAAAAAAAAAAGGCTCCCGTTGGGCAGGAAGGCTCTGCGCTCTCTACAACACCGGCTGTGTCCGAAGACCTGCCAGCGCTGGTTACAACAACTTTTATTAGTTGTTACAACTTTTAGAACTCGAGTTGGGTCCAGAAGAAAAAAAAAAGGCTCCCGTTGGGCAGGAAGGCTCCGCGCTCTCTACAACACAGGCTGTGTCCGAAGACCTGCCAGCGCTGGTTACAACTTTTAGTAGTTCTTACAACTTTTAGAGCTCGAGTTGGGTCCAGAAGTAAAAAAAAAGGCTCCCGTTGGGCAGGAAGGCTCCGCGCTCTCTACAACACAGGCTGTGTCCGAAGACCTGCCAGCGCTGGTTACAACAACTTTTAGTAGTTGTTACAACTTTTAGAGCTCGAGTTGGGTCCACAAGTAAAAAAAAAAAAAGGCTCCCATTGGGCAGGAAGGCTCCGCGCTCTCTACAACACAGGCTGTGTCCGAAGACCTGCCAGCGCTGGTTACAACAACTTTTAGTAGTTGTTACAACTTTTAGAGCTCGAGTTGGGTCCAGAAGTAAAAAAAAAGGCTCCCGTTGGGCAGGAAGGCTCCGCGCTCTCTACAACACAGGCTGTGTCCGAAGACCTGCCAGCGCTGGTTACAACAACTTTTAGTAGTTGTTACAACTTTTAGAGCTCGAGTTGGGTCCAGAAGTAAAAAAAAAAAGGCTCCCGTTGGGCAGAAAGGCTCCGCGCTCTCTACAACACAGGCTGTGTCCGAAGACCTGCCAGCGCTGGTTACAACAACTTTTAGTAGTTGTTACAACTTTTAGAGCTCGAGTTGGGTCCAGAAGTAAAAAAAAAAGAAAAAAAAGCTCCCGTTGGGCAGGAAGGCTCCGCGCTCTCTACAACACAGGCTGTGTCCGAAGACCTGCCAGCGCTGGTTACAACAACTTTTAGTAGTTGTTACAACTTTTAGAGCTCGAGTTGGGTCCAGAAGTAAAAAAAAAAAAAGGCTCCCGTTGGGCAGGAAGGCTCCGCGCTCTCTACAACACAGGCTGTGTCCGAAGACCTGCCAGCGCTCGTTACAACAACTTTTAGTAGTTGTTACAACTTTTAGAGCTCGAGTTGGGTCCAGAAGTAAAAAAAAAAAAAAGGCTCCCATTGGGCAGGAAGGCTCCGCGCTCTCTACAACACAGGCTGTGTCCGAAGACCTGCCAGCGCTGGTTACAACAACTTTTAGTAGTTGTTACAACTTTTAGAGCTCGTGTTGGGTCCAGAAGTAAAAAAAAAAAAAAGGCTCCCGTTGGGCAGGAAGGCTCCGCGCTCTCTACAACACAGGCTGTGTCCGAAGACCTGCCAGCGCTGGTTACAACAACTTTTAGTAGTTGTTACAACTTTTAGAGCTCGAGTTGGGTCCAGAAGTAAAAAAAAAAAAAGGCTCCCGTTGGGCAGGAAGGCTCCGCGCTCTCTACAACACAGGCTGTGTCCGAAGACCTGCCAGCGCTGGTTACAACAACTTTTAGTAGTTGTTACAACTTTTAGAGCTCGAGTTGGGTCCAGAAGTAAAAAAAAGGCTCCCGTTGGGCAGAAGGCTCCGCGCTCTCTACAACACAGGCTGTGTCCGAAGACCTGCCAGCGCTGGTTACAACAACTTTTAGTAGTTACAACTTTTAGAGCTCGAGTTGGGTCCAGAAGTAAAAAAAAAAGGCTCCCGTTGGGCAGGAAGGCTCCGCGCTCTCTACAACACAGGCTGTGTCCGAAGACCTGCCAGCGCTGGTTACAACAACTTTTAGTAGTTGTTACAACTTTTAGAGCTCGAGTTGGGTCCAGAAGTAAAAAAAAAGGCTCCCGTTGGGCAGGAAGGCTCCGCGATCTCTACAACGCAGGCTGTGTCCGAAGACCTGCCAGCGCTGGTTACAACAACTTTTAGTAGTTGTTACAACTTTTAGAGCTCGAGTTGGGTCCAGAAGTAAAAAAAAAAAAGGCTCCCGTTGGGCAGGAAGGCTCCGCGCTCTCTACAACACAGGCTGTGTCCGAAGACCTGCCAGCGCTGGTTACAACAACTTTTAGTAGTTGTTACAACTTTTTGAGCTCGAGTTGGGTCCAGAAGTAAAAAAAAAGAAAAAAAAGCTCCCGTTGGGCAGGAAGGCTCCGCCCTCTCTACAACACAGGCTGTGTCCGAAGACCTGCCAGCGCTGGTTACAACAACTTTTAGTAGTTGTTACAACTTTTAGAGCTCGAGTTGGGTCCAGAAGTAAAAAAAAAAGGCTCCCGTTGGGCAGGAAGGCTCCGCGCTCTCTACAACACAGGCTGTGTCCGAAGACTTGCCAGCGCTGGTTACAACAACTTTTAGTAGTTGTTACAACTTTTAGAGCTCGAGTTGGGTCCAGAAGTAAAAAAAAAAAAGGCTCCCGTTGGGCAGGAAGGCTCCGCGCTCTCTACAACACAGGCTGTGTCCGAAGACCTGCCAGCGCTGGTTACAACAACTTTTAGTAGTTGTTACAACTTTTAGAGCTCGAGTTGGGTCCAGAAGTAAAAAAAAAAGCTCCCGTTGGGCAGGAAGGCTCCGCGCTCTCTACAACACAGGCTGTGTCCGAAGACCTGCCAGCGCTGGTTACAACAACTTTTAGTAGTTGTTACAACTTTTAGAGCTCGAGTTGGGTCCAGAAGTAAAAAAAAAAGGCTCCTGTTGGGCAGGAAGGCTCCGCGCTCTCCACAACACAGGCTGTGTCCGAAGACCTGCCAGCGCTGGTTACAACAACTTTTAGTAGTTGTTACAACTTTTAGAGCTCGAGTTGGGTCCAGAAGTAAAAAAAAAAAGGCTCCCGTTGGGCAGGAAGGCTCCGCGCTCTCTACAACACAGGCTGTGTTCGAAGACCTGCCAGCGCTGGTTACAACAACTTTTAGTAGTTGTTACAACTTTTAGAGCTCGAGTTGGGTTCAGAAGTAAAAAAAAAAGAAAAAAAGCTCCCGTTGGGCAGGAAGGCTCCGCGCTCTCTACAACACAGGCTGTGTCCGAAGACCTGCCAGCGCTGGTTACAACAACTTTTAGTAGTTGTTACGACTTTTAGAGCTCGAGTTGGGTCCAGAAGTAAAAAAAAAGGCTCCCGTTGGGCAGGAAGGCTCCGCGCTCTCTACAACACAGGCTGTGTCCGAAGACCTGCCAGCACTAGTTACAACAACTTTTAGTAGTTGTTACAACTTTTAGAGCTCGAGTTGGGTCCAGAAGTAAAAAAAAGAAAAAAAAGCTCCAGTTGGGCAGGAAGGCTCCGCGCTCTCTACAACACAGGCTGTGTCCGAAGACCTGCCAGCGCTGGTTACAACAACTTTTAGTAGTTGTTACAACTTTTAGAGCTCGAGTTGGGTCCAGAAGTAAAAAAAAAAAAAAAGGCTCCCGTTGGGCAGGAAGGCTCCGCGCTCTCTACAACACAGGCTGTGTCCGAAGACCTGCCAGCGCTGGTTACAACTTTTAGTAGTTGTTACAACTTTTAGAGCTCGAGTTGGGTCCAGAAGTAAAAAAAAAAAAAGGCTCCCGTTGGGCAGGAAGGCTCCGCGCTCTCTACAACACAGGCTTTGTCCGAAGACCTGCCAGCGCTGGTTACAACAACTTTTAGTAGTTGTTACAACTTTTAGAGCTCGAGTTGGGTCCAGAAGTAAAAAAAAAGAAAAAAAAGCTCCCGTTGGGCAGGAAGGCTCCGCGCTCTCTACAACACAGGCTGTGTCCGAAGACCTGCCAGCGCTGGTTACAACAACTTTTAGTAGTTGTTACAACTTTTAGAGCTCGAGTTGGGTCCACAAGTAAAAAAAAAGAAAAAAAAGCTCCCGTTGGGCAGGAAGGCTCCGCGCTCTCTACAACACAGGCTGTGTCCGAAGACCTGCCAGCGCTGGTTACAACAACTTTTAGTAGTTGTTACAACTTTTAGAGCTCGAGTTGGGTCCAGAAGTAAAAAAAAAAAAAAGGCTCCCGTTGGGCAGGAAGGCTCCGCGCTCTCTACAACACAGGCTGTGTCCGAAGACCTGCCAGTGCTGGTTACAACAACTTTTAGTAGTTGTTACAACTTTTAGAGCTCGATTTGGGTCCAGAAGTAAAAAAAAAAAAGGCTCCCGTTGGGCAGGAGGGCTCCGCGCTCTCTACAACACAGGCTGTGTCCGAAGACCTGCCAGCGCTGGTTACAACAACTTTTAGTAGTTGTTACAACTTTTAGAGCTCGAGTTGGGTCCAGAAGTAAAAAAAAAGGCTCCCGTTGGGCAGGAAGGCTCCGCGCTCTCTACAACACAGGCTGTGTCCGAAGACCTGCCAGTGCTGGTTACAACAACTTTTAGAGCTCGAGTTGGGTCTAGAAGTAAAAAAAAAAAAAGGCTCCCGTTGGGCAGGAAGGCTCCGCGCTCTCTACAACACCGGCTGTGTCCGAAGACCTGCCAGCGCTGGTTACAACAACTTTTATTAGTTGTTACAACTTTTAGAACTCGAGTTGGGTCCAGAAGAAAAAAAAAAAAAAGGCTCCCGTTGGGCAGGAAGGCTCCGCGCTCTCTACAACACAGGCTGTGTCCGTAGACCTGCCAGCGCTGGTTACAACTTTTAGTAGTTCTTACAACTTTTAGAGCTCGAGTTGGGTCCAGAAGTAAAAAAAAAGGCTCCCGTTGGGCAGGAAGGCTCCGCGCTCTCTACAACACAGGCTGTGTCCGAAGACCTGCCAGCGCTGGTTACAACAACTTTTAGTAGTTGTTACAACTTTTAGAGCTCGAGTTGGGTCCACAAGTAAAAAAAAAAAGGCTCCCATTGGGCAGGAAGGCTCCGCGCTCTCTACAACACAGGCTGTGTCCGAAGACCTGCCAGCGCTGGTTACAACTTTTAGTAGTTGTTACAACTTTTAGAGCTCGAGTTGGGTCCAGAAGTAAAAAAAAAAGGCTCCCGTTGGGCAGGAAGGCTCCGCGCTCTCTACAACACAGGCTGTGTCCGAAGACCTGCCAGCGCTGGTTACAACAACTTTTAGTAGTTGTTACAACTTTTAGAGCTCGAGTTGGGTCCAGAAGTAAAAAAAAAAAGGCTCCCGTTGGGCAGAAAGGCTCCGCGCTCTCTACAACACAGGCTGTGTCCGAAGACCTGCCAGCGCTGGTTACAACAACTTTTAGTAGTTGTTACAACTTTTAGAGCTCGAGTTGGGTCCAGAAGTAAAAAAAAAGAAAAAAAGCTCCCGTTGGGCAGGAAGGCTCCGCGCTCTCTACAACACAGGCTGTGTCCGAAGACCTGCCAGCGCTGGTTACAACAACGTTTAGTAGTTGTTACAACTTTTAGAGCTCGAGTTGGGTCCAGAAGTAAAAAAAAAAAAAAAGGCTCCCGTTGGGCAGGAAGGCTCCGCGCTCTCTACAACACAGGCTGTGTCCGAAGACCTGCCAGCGCTCGTTACAACAACTTTTAGTAGTTGTTACAAATTTTAGAGCTCGAGTTGGGTCCAGAAGTAAAAAAAAAAAAAAAGGCTCCCATTGGGCAGGAAGGCTCCGCGCTCTCTACAACACAGGCTGTGTCCGAAGACCTGCCAGCGCTGGTTACAACAAATTTAGTAGTTGTTACAACTTTTAGAGCTCGTGTTGGGTCCAGAAGTAAAAAAAAAAAAAGGCTCCCGTTGGGCAGGAAGGCTCCGCGCTCTCTACAACACAGGCTGTGTCCGAAGACCTGCCAGCGCTGGTTACAACAACTTTTAGTAGTTGTTACAACTTTTAGAGCTCGAGTTGGGTCCAGAAGTAAAAAAAAAAAGGCTCCCGTTGGGCAGGAAGGCTCCGCGCTCTCTACAACACAGGCTGTGTCCGAAGACCTGCCAGCGCTGGTTACAACAACTTTTAGTAGTTGTTACAACTTTTAGAGCTCGAGTTGGGTCCAGAAGTAAAAAAAAGGCTCCCGTTGGGCAGGAAGGCTCCGCGCTCTCTACAACACAGGCTGTGTCCGAAGACCTGCCAGCGCTGGTTACAACAACTTTTAGTAGTTACAACTTTTAGAGCTCGAGTTGGGTCCAGAAGTAAAAAAAAAAGGCTCCCGTTGGGCAGGAAGGCTCCGCGCTCTCTACAACACAGGCTGTGTCCGAAGACCTGCCAGCGCTGGTTACAACAACTTTTAGTAGTTGTTACAACTTTTAGAGCTCGAGTTGGGTACAGAAGTAAAAAAAAAGGCTCCCGTTGGGCAGGAAGGCTCCGCGATCTCTACAACGCAGGCTGTGTCCGAAGACCTGCCAGCGCTGGTTACAACAACTTTTAGTAGTTGTTACAACTTTTAGAGCTCGAGTTGGGTCCAGAAGTAAAAAAAAAAAAAAGGCTCCCGTTGGGCAGGAAGGCTCCGCGCTCTCTACAACACAGGCTGTGTCCGAAGACCTGCCAGCGCTGGTTACAACAACTTTTAGTAGTTGTTACAACTTTTTGAGCTCGAGTTGGGTCCAGAAGTAAAAAAAAAGAAAAAAAAGCTCCCGTTGGGCAGGAAGGCTCCGCGCTCTGTACAACACAGGCTGTGTCCGAAGACCTGCCAGCGCTGGTTACAACAACTTTTAGTAGTTGTTACAACTTTTAGAGCTCGAGTTGGGTCCAGAAGTAAAAAAAAAGAAAAAAAAGCTCCCGTTGGGCAGGAAGGCTCCGCGCTCTCTACAACACAGGCTGTGTCCGAAGACTTGCCAGCGCTGGTTACAACAACTTTTAGTAGTTGTTACAACTTTTAGAGCTCGAGTTGGGTCCAGAAGTAAAAAAAAAAAAGGCTCCCGTTGGGCAGGAAGGCTCCGCGATCTCTACAACGCAGGCTGTGTCCGAAGACCTGCCAGCGCTGGTTACAACAACTTTTAGTAGTTGTTACAACTTTTAGAGCTCGATTTGGGTCCAGAAGTAAAAAAAAAAAAGGCTCCCGTTGGGCAGGAGGGCTCCGCGCTCTCTACAACACAGGCTGTGTCCGAAGACCTGCCAGCGCTGGTTACAACAACTTTTAGTAGTTGTTACAACTTTTAGAGCTCGAGTTGGGTCCAGAAGTAAAAAAAAAGGCTCCCGTTGGGCAGGAAGGCTCCGCGCTCTCTACAACACAGGCTGTGTCCGAAGACCTGCCAGTGCTGGTTACAACAACTTTTAGAGCTCGAGTTGGGTCTAGAAGTAAAAAAAAAAAAAGCCTCCCGTTGGGCAGGAAGGCTCCGCGCTCTCTACAACACCGGCTGTGTCCGAAGACCTGCCAGCGCTGGTTACAACAACTTTTATTAGTTGTTACAACTTTTAGAACTCGAGTTGGGTCCAGAAGAAAAAAAAAAAAAGGCTCCCGTTGGGCAGGAAGGCTCCGCGCTCTCTACAACACAGGCTGTGTCCGTAGACCTGCCAGCGCTGGTTACAACTTTTAGTAGTTCTTACAACTTTTAGAGCTCGAGTTGGGTCCAGAAGTAAAAAAAAAGGCTCCCGTTGGGCAGGAAGGCTCCGCGCTCTCTACAACACAGGCTGTGTCCGAAGACCTGCCAGCGCTGGTTACAACAACTTTTAGTAGTTGTTACAACTTTTAGAGCTCGAGTTGGGTCCACAAGTAAAAAAAAAAAAGGCTCCCATTGGGCAGGAAGGCTCCGCGCTCTCTACAACACAGGCTGTGTCCGAAGACCTGCCAGCGCTGGTTACAACTTTTAGTAGTTGTTACAACTTTTAGAGCTCGAGTTGGGTCCAGAAGTAAAAAAAAAAGGCTCCCGTTGGGCAGGAAGGCTCCGCGCTCTCTACAACACAGGCTGTGTCCGAAGACCTGCCAGCGCTGGTTACAACAACTTTTAGTAGTTGTTACAACTTTTAGAGCTCGAGTTGGGTCCAGAAGTAAAAAAAAAAAGGCTCCCGTTGGGCAGAAAGGCTCCGCGCTCTCTACAACACAGGCTGTGTCCGAAGACCTGCCAGCGCTGGTTACAACAACTTTTAGTAGTTGTTACAACTTTTAGAGCTCGAGTTGGGTCCAGAAGTAAAAAAAAAGAAAAAAAGCTCCCGTTGGGCAGGAAGGCTCCGCGCTCTCTACAACACAGGCTGTGTCCGAAGACCTGCCAGCGCTGGTTACAACAACGTTTAGTAGTTGTTACAACTTTTAGAGCTCGAGTTGGGTCCAGAAGTAAAAAAAAAAAAAAAGGCTCCCGTTGGGCAGGAAGGCTCCGCGCTCTCTACAACACAGGCTGTGTCCGAAGACCTGCCAGCGCTCGTTACAACAACTTTTAGTAGTTGTTACAAATTTTAGAGCTCGAGTTGGGTCCAGAAGTAAAAAAAAAAAAAAAGGCTCCCATTGGGCAGGAAGGCTCCGCGCTCTCTACAACACAGGCTGTGTCCGAAGACCTGCCAGCGCTGGTTACAACAAATTTAGTAGTTGTTACAACTTTTAGAGCTCGTGTTGGGTCCAGAAGTAAAAAAAAAAAAAGGCTCCCGTTGGGCAGGAAGGCTCCGCGCTCTCTACAACACAGGCTGTGTCCGAAGACCTGCCAGCGCTGGTTACAACAACTTTTAGTAGTTGTTACAACTTTTAGAGCTCGAGTTGGGTCCAGAAGTAAAAAAAAAAAGGCTCCCGTTGGGCAGGAAGGCTCCGCGCTCTCTACAACACAGGCTGTGTCCGAAGACCTGCCAGCGCTGGTTACAACAACTTTTAGTAGTTGTTACAACTTTTAGAGCTCGAGTTGGGTCCAGAAGTAAAAAAAAGGCTCCCGTTGGGCAGGAAGGCTCCGCGCTCTCTACAACACAGGCTGTGTCCGAAGACCTGCCAGCGCTGGTTACAACAACTTTTAGTAGTTACAACTTTTAGAGCTCGAGTTGGGTCCAGAAGTAAAAAAAAAAGGCTCCCGTTGGGCAGGAAGGCTCCGCGCTCTCTACAACACAGGCTGTGTCCGAAGACCTGCCAGCGCTGGTTACAACAACTTTTAGTAGTTGTTACAACTTTTAGAGCTCGAGTTGGGTCCAGAAGTAAAAAAAAAGGCTCCCGTTGGGCAGGAAGGCTCCGCGATCTCTACAACGCAGGCTGTGTCCGAAGACCTGCCAGCGCTGGTTACAACAACTTTTAGTAGTTGTTACAACTTTTAGAGCTCGAGTTGGGTCCAGAAGTAAAAAAAAAAAAAAGGCTCCCGTTGGGCAGGAAGGCTCCGCGCTCTCTACAACACAGGCTGTGTCCGAAGACCTGCCAGCGCTGGTTACAACAACTTTTAGTAGTTGTTACAACTTTTTGAGCTCGAGTTGGGTCCAGAAGTAAAAAAAAAGAAAAAAAAGCTCCCGTTGGGCAGGAAGGCTCCGCGCTCTCTACAACACAGGCTGTGTCCGAAGACCTGCCAGCGCTGGTTACAACAACTTTTAGTAGTTGTTACAACTTTTAGAGCTCGAGTTGGGTCCAGAAGTAAAAAAAAAGAAAAAAAAGCTCCCGTTGGGCAGGAAGGCTCCGCGCTCTCTACAACACAGGCTGTGTCCGAAGACTTGCCAGCGCTGGTTACAACAACTTTTAGTAGTTGTTACAACTTTTAGAGCTCGAGTTGGGTCCAGAAGTAAAAAAAAAAAAGGCTCCCGTTGGGCAGGAAGGCTCCGCGCTCTCTACAACACAGGCTGTGTCCGAAGACCTGCCAGCGCTGGTTACAACAACTTTTAGTAGTTGTTACAACTTTTAGAGCTCGAGTTGGGTCCAGAAGTAAAAAAAAAAAGCTCCCGTTGGGCAGGAAGGCTCCGCGCTCTCTACAACACAGGCTGTGTCCGAAGACCTGCCAGCGCTGGTTACAACAACTTTTAGTAGTTGTTACAACTTTTAGAGCTCGAGTTGGGTCCAGAAGTAAAAAAAAAGGCTCCTGTTGGGCAGGAAGGCTCCGCGCTCTCCACAACACAGGCTGTGTCCGAAGACCTGCCAGCGCTGGTTACAACAACTTTTAGTAGTTGTTACAACTTTTAGAGCTCGAGTTGGGTCCAGAAGTAAAAAAAAAAAGGCTCCCGTTGGGCAGGAAGGCTCCGCGCTCTCTACAACACCGGCTGTGTCCGAAGACCTGCCAGCGCTGGTTACAACAACTTTTATTAGTTGTTACAACTTTTAGAACTCGAGTTGGGTCCAGAAGAAAAAAAAAAAAAGGCTCCCGTTGGGCAGGAAGGCTCCGCGCTCTCTACAACACAGGCTGTGTCCGTAGACCTGCCAGCGCTGGTTACAACTTTTAGTAGTTCTTACAACTTTTAGAGCTCGAGTTGGGTCCAGAAGTAAAAAAAAAGGCTCCCGTTGGGCAGGAAGGCTCCGCGCTCTCTACAACACAGGCTGTGTCCGAAGACCTGCCAGCGCTGGTTACAACAACTTTTAGTAGTTGTTACAACTTTTAGAGCTCGAGTTGGGTCCACAAGTAAAAAAAAAAAGGCTCCCATTGGGCAGGAAGGCTCCGCGCTCTCTACAACACAGGCTGTGTCCGAAGACCTGCCAGCGCTGGTTACAACTTTTAGTAGTTGTTACAACTTTTAGAGCTCGAGTTGGGTCCAGAAGTAAAAAAAAAAGGCTCCCGTTGGGCAGGAAGGCTCCGCGCTCTCTACAACACAGGCTGTGTCCGAAGACCTGCCAGCGCTGGTTACAACAACTTTTAGTAGTTGTTACAACTTTTAGAGCTCGAGTTGGGTCCAGAAGTAAAAAAAAAAAGGCTCCCGTTGGGCAGAAAGGCTCCGCGCTCTCTACAACACAGGCTGTGTCCGAAGACCTGCCAGCGCTGGTTACAACTTTTAGTAGTTGTTACAACTTTTAGAGCTCGAGTTGGGTCCAGAAGTAAAAAAAAAGAAAAAAAGCTCCCGTTGGGCAGGAAGGCTCCGCGCTCTCTACAACACAGGCTGTGTCCGAAGACCTGCCAGCGCTGGTTACAACAACGTTTAGTAGTTGTTACAACTTTTAGAGCTCGAGTTGGGTCCAGAAGTAAAAAAAAAAAAAAAGGCTCCCGTTGGGCAGGAAGGCTCCGCGCTCTCTACAACACAGGCTGTGTCCGAAGACCTGCCAGCGCTCGTTACAACAACTTTTAGTAGTTGTTACAAATTTTAGAGCTCGAGTTGGGTCCAGAAGTAAAAAAAAAAAAAAAGGCTCCCATTGGGCAGGAAGGCTCCGCGCTCTCTACAACACAGGCTGTGTCCGAAGACCTGCCAGCGCTGGTTACAACAAATTTAGTAGTTGTTACAACTTTTAGAGCTCGTGTTGGGTCCAGAAGTAAAAAAAAAAAAAGGCTCCCGTTGGGCAGGAAGGCTCCGCGCTCTCTACAACACAGGCTGTGTCCGAAGACCTGCCAGCGCTGGTTACAACAACTTTTAGTAGTTGTTACAACTTTTAGAGCTCGAGTTGGGTCCAGAAGTAAAAAAAAAAAAGGCTCCCGTTGGGCAGGAAGGCTCCGCGCTCTCTACAACACAGGCTGTGTCCGAAGACCTGCCAGCGCTGGTTACAACAACTTTTAGTAGTTGTTACAACTTTTAGAGCTCGAGTTGGGTCCAGAAGTAAAAAAAAGGCTCCCGTTGGGCAGGAAGGCTCCGCGCTCTCTACAACACAGGCTGTGTCCGAAGACCTGCCAGCGCTGGTTACAACAACTTTTAGTAGTTACAACTTTTAGAGCTCGAGTTGGGTCCAGAAGTAAAAAAAAAAGGCTCCCGTTGGGCAGGAAGGCTCCGCGCTCTCTACAACACAGGCTGTGTCCGAAGACCTGCCAGCGCTGGTTACAACAACTTTTAGTAGTTGTTACAACTTTTAGAGCTCGAGTTGGGTCCAGAAGTAAAAAAAAAGGCTCCCGTTGGGCAGGAAGGCTCCGCGATCTCTACAACGCAGGCTGTGTCCGAAGACCTGCCAGCGCTGGTTACAACAACTTTTAGTAGTTGTTACAACTTTTAGAGCTCGAGTTGGGTCCAGAAGTAAAAAAAAAAAAAAGGCTCCCGTTGGGCAGGAAGGCTCCGCGCTCTCTACAACACAGGCTGTGTCCGAAGACCTGCCAGCGCTGGTTACAACAACTTTTAGTAGTTGTTACAACTTTTTGAGCTCGAGTTGGGTCCAGAAGTAAAAAAAAAGAAAAAAAAGCTCCCGTTGGGCAGGAAGGCTCCGCGCTCTCTACAACACAGGCTGTGTCCGAAGACCTGCCAGCGCTGGTTACAACAACTTTTAGTAGTTGTTACAACTTTTAGGGCTCGAGTTGGGTCCAGAAGTAAAAAAAAAGAAAAAAAAGCTCCCGTTGGGCAGGAAGGCTCCGCGCTCTCTACAACACAGGCTGTGTCCGAAGACTTGCCAGCGCTGGTTACAACAACTTTTAGTAGTTGTTACAACTTTTAGAGCTCGAGTTGGGTCCAGAAGTAAAAAAAAAAAAGGCTCCCGTTGGGCAGGAAGGCTCCGCGCTCTCTACAACACAGGCTGTGTCCGAAGACCTGCCAGCGCTGGTTACAACAACTTTTAGTAGTTGTTACAACTTTTAGAGCTCGAGTTGGGTCCAGAAGTAAAAAAAAAAAGCTCCCGTTGGGCAGGAAGGCTCCGCGCTCTCTACAACACAGGCTGTGTCCGAAGACCTGCCAGCGCTGGTTACAACAACTTTTAGTAGTTGTTACAACTTTTAGAGCTCGAGTTGGGTCCAGAAGTAAAAAAAAAGGCTCCTGTTGGGCAGGAAGGCTCCGCGCTCTCCACAACACAGGCTGTGTCCGAAGACCTGCCAGCGCTGGTTACAACAACTTTTAGTAGTTGTTACAACTTTTAGAGCTCGAGTTGGGTCCAGAAGTAAAAAAAAAAAGGCTCCCGTTGGGCAGGAAGGCTCCGCGCTCTCTACAACACAGGCTGTGTCCGAAGACCTGCCAGCGCTGGTTACAACAACTTTTAGTAGTTGTTACAACTTTTAGAGCTCGAGTTGGGTCCAGAAGTAAAAAAAAAAGAAAAAAAGCTCCCGTTGGGCAGGAAGGCTCCGCGCTCTCTACAACACAGGCTGTGTCCGAAGACCTGCCAGCGCTGGTTACAACAACTTTTAGTAGTTGTTACGACTTTTAGAGCTCGAGTTGGGTCCAGAAGTAAAAAAAAGGCTCCCGTTGGGCAGGAAGGCTCCGCGCTCTCTACAACACAGGCTGTGTCCGAAGACCTGCCAGCGCTGGTTACAACAACTTTTAGTAGTTGTTACAACTTTTTGAGCTCGAGTTGGGTCCAGAAGTAAAAAAAAAGAAAAAAAGCTCCCGTTGGGCAGGAAGGCTCCGCGCTCTCTACAACACAGGCTGTGTCCGAAGACCTGCCAGCGCTGGTTACAACAACTTTTAGTAGTTGTTACAACTTTTAGAGCTCGAGTTGGGTCCAGAAGTAAAAAAAAAGAAAAAAAAGCTCCCGTTGGGCAGGAAGGCTCCGCGCTCTCTACAACACAGGCTGTGTCCGAAGACTTGCCAGCGCTGGTTACAACAACTTTTAGTAGTTGTTACAACTTTTAGAGCTCGAGTTGGGTCCAGAAGTAAAAAAAAAAAAGGCTCCCGTTGGGCAGGAAGGCTCCGCGCTCTCTACAACACAGGCTGTGTCCGAAGACCTGCCAGCGCTGGTTACAACAACTTTTAGTAGTTGTTACAACTTTTAGAGCTCGAGTTGGGTCCAGAAGTAAAAAAAAAAAGCTCCCGTTGGGCAGGAAGGCTCCGCGCTCTCTACAACACAGGCTGTGTCCGAAGACCTGCCAGCGCTGGTTACAACAACTTTTAGTAGTTGTTACAACTTTTAGAGCTCGAGTTGGGTCCAGAAGTAAAAAAAAAGGCTCCTGTTGGGCAGGAAGGCTCCGCGCTCTCCACAACACAGGCTGTGTCCGAAGACCTGCCAGCGCTGGTTACAACAACTTTTAGTAGTTGTTACAACTTTTAGAGCTCGAGTTGGGTCCAGAAGTAAAAAAAAAAAGGCTCCCGTTGGGCAGGAAGGCTCCGCGCTCTCTACAACACAGGCTGTGTCCGAAGACCTGCCAGCGCTGGTTACAACAACTTTTAGTAGTTGTTACAACTTTTAGAGCTCGAGTTGGGTCCAGAAGTAAAAAAAAAAGAAAAAAAGCTCCCGTTGGGCAGGAAGGCTCCGCGCTCTCTACAACACAGGCTGTGTCCGAAGACCTGCCAGCGCTGGTTACAACAACTTTTAGTAGTTGTTACGACTTTTAGAGCTCGAGTTGGGTCCAGAAGTAAAAAAAAAGGCTCCCGTTGGGCATGAAGGCTCCGCGCTCTCTACAACACAGGCTGTGTCCGAAGACCTGCCAGCGCTGGTTACAACAACTTTTAGTAGTTGTTACAACTTTTAGAGCTCGAGTTGGGTCCAGAAGTAAAAAAAAAAGAAAAAAAAGCTCCAGTTGGGCAGGAAGGCTCCGCGCTCTCTACAACACAGGCTGTGTCCGAAGACCTGCCAGCGCTGGTTACAACAACTTTTAGTAGTTGTTACAACTTTTAGAGCTCGAGTTGGGTCCAGAAGTAAAAAAAAAGGCTCCCGTTGGGCAGGAAGGCTCCGCGCTCTCTACAACACAGGCTGTGTCCAAGACCTGCCAGCGCTGGTTACAACAACTTTTAGTAGTTGTTACAACTTTTAGAGCTCGAGTTGGGTCCAGAAGTAAAAAAAAAAAAGGCTCCCGTTGGGCAGAAAGGCTCCGCGCTCTCTACAACACAGGCTGTGTCCGAAGACCTGCCAGCGCTGGTTACAACAACTTTTAGTAGTTGTTACAACTTTTAGAGCTCGAGTTGGGTCCAGAAGTAAAAAAAAAGAAAAAAAAAGCTCCCGTTGGGCAGGAAGGCTCCGCGCTCTCTACAACACAGGCTGTGTCCGAAGACCTGCCAGCGCTGGTTACAACAACTTTTAGTAGTTGTTACAACTTTTAGAGCTCGAGTTGGGTCCAGAAGTAAAAAAAAAAAAAAGGCTCCCGTTGGGCAGGAAGGCTCCGCGCTCTCTACAACACAGGCTGTGTCCGAAGACCTGCCAGCGCTCGTTACAACAACTTTTAGTAGTTGTTACAACTTTTAGAGCTCGAGTTGGGTCCAGAAGTAAAAAAAAAAAAAAAGGCTCCCATTGGGCAGGAAGGCTCCGCGCTCTCTACAACACAGGCTGTGTCCGAAGACCTGCCAGCGCTGGTTACAACAACTTTTAGTAGTTGTTACAACTTTTAGAGCTCGTGTTGGGTCCAGAAGTAAAAAAAAAAAAAAGGCTCCCGTTGGGCAGGAAGGCTCCGCGCTCTCTACAACACAGGCTGTGTCCGAAGACCTGCCAGCGCTGGTTACAACTTTTAGTAGTTGTTACAACTTTTAGAGCTCGAGTTGGGTCCAGAAGTAAAAAAAAAAAGGCTCCCGTTGGGCAGGAAGGCTCCGCGCTCTCTACAACACAGGCTGTGTCCGAAGACCTGCCAGCGCTGGTTACAACAACTTTTAGTAGTTGTTACAACTTTTAGAGCTCGAGTTGGGTCCAGAAGTAAAAAAAAGGCTCCCGTTGGGCAGGAAGGCTCCGCGCTCTCTACAACACAGGCTGTGTCCGAAGACCTGCCAGCGCTGGTTACAACAACTTTTAGTAGTTACAACTTTTAGAGCTCGAGTTGGGTCCAGAAGTAAAAAAAAAAAGGCTCCCGTTGGGCAGGAAGGCTCCGCGCTCTCTACAACACAGGCTGTGTCCGAAGACCTTCCAGCGCTGGTTACAACAACTTTTAGTAGTTGTTACAACTTTTAGAGCTCGAGTTGGGTCCAGAAGTAAAAAAAAAAGGCTCCCGTTGGGCAGGAAGGCTCCGCGATCTCTACAACGCAGGCTGTGTCCGAAGACCTGCCAGCGCTGGTTACAACAACTTTTAGTAGTTGTTACAACTTTTAGAGCTCGAGTTGGGTCCAGAAGTAAAAAAAAAAAAAGGCTCCCGTTGGGCAGGAAGGCTCCGCGCTCTCTACAACACAGGCTGTGTCCGAAGACCTGCCAGCGCTGGTTACAACAACTTTTAGTAGTTGTTACAACTTTTTGAGCTCGAGTTGGGTCCAGAAGTAAAAAAAAAAAAAAAGGCTCCCGTTGGGCAGGAAGGCTCCGCGCTCTCTACAACACAGGCTGTGTCCGAAGACCTGCCAGCGCTCGTTACAACAACTTTTAGTAGTTGTTACAACTTTTAGAGCTCGAGTTGGTTCCAGAAGTAAAAAAAAAAAGGCTCCCATTGGGCAGGAAGGCTCCGCGCTCTCTACAACACAGGCTGTGTCCGAAGACCTGCCAGCGCTGGTTACAACAACTTTT
The DNA here is from genome assembly GCF_055883805.1 of Amblyomma maculatum. Lineage (NCBI taxonomy): Eukaryota > Metazoa > Arthropoda > Arachnida > Ixodida > Ixodidae > Amblyomma > Amblyomma maculatum. Next base: position 29,198,989 of record NC_139350.1, on the reverse strand, counting down.
AGTAGTTGTTACAACTTTTAGAGCTCGTGTTGGGTCCAGAAGTAAAAAAAAAAAAGGCTCCCGTTGGGCAGGAAGGCTCCGCGCTCTCTACAACACAGGCTGTGTCCGAAGACCTGCCAGCGCTGGTTACAACAACTTTTAGTAGTTGTTACAACTTTTAGAGCTCGAGTTGGGTCCAGAAGTAAAAAAAAAAAAAGGCTCCCGTTGGGCAGGAAGGCTCCGCGCTCTCTACAACACAGGCTGTGTCCGAAGACCTGCCAGCGCTGGTTACAACAACTTTTAGTAGTTGTTACAACTTTTAGAGCTCGAGTTGGGTCCAGAAGTAAAAAAAAGGCTCCCGTTGGGCAGGAAGGCTCCGCGCTCTCTACAACACAGGCTGTGTCCGAAGACCTGCCAGCGCTGGTTACAACAACTTTTAGTAGTTACAACTTTTAGAGCTCGAGTTGGGTCCAGAAGTAAAAAAAAAAGGCTCCCGTTGGGCAGGAAGGCTCCGCGCTCTCTACAACACAGGCTGTGTCCGAAGACCTGCCAGCGCTGGTTACAACAACTTTTAGTAGTTGTTACAACTTTTAGAGCTCGAGTTGGGTCCGGAAGTAAAAAAAAAAGGCTCCCATTGGGCAGGAAGGCTCCGCGATCTCTACAACGCAGGCTGTGTCCGAAGACCTGCCAGCGCTGGTTACAACAACTTTTAGTAGTTGTTACAACTTTTAGAGCTCGAGTTGGGTCCAGAAGTAAAAAAAAAAAAAGGCTCCCGTTGGGCAGGAAGGCTCCGCGCTCTCTACAACACAGGCTGTGTCCGAAGACCTGCCAGCGCTGGTTACAACAACTTTTAGTAGTTGTTACAACTTTTTGAGCTCGAGTTGGGTCCAGAAGTAAAAAAAAAGAAAAAAAAGCTGCCGTTGGGCAGGAAGGCTCCGCGCTCTCTACAACACAGGCTGTGTCCGAAGACCTGCCAGCGCTGGTTACAACAACTTTTAGTAGTTGTTACAACTTTTAGAGCTCGAGTTGGGTCCAGAAGTAAAAAAAAAGAAAAAAAAGCTCCCGTTGGGCAGGAAGGCTCCGCGCTCTCTACAACACAGGCTGTGTCCGAAGACTTGCCAGCGCTGGTTACAACAACTTTTAGTAGTTGTTACAACTTTTAGAGCTCGAGTTGGGTCCAGAAGTAAAAAAAAAAAGGCTCCCGTTGGGCAGGAAGGCTCCGCGCTCTCTACAACACAGGCTGTGTCCGAAGACCTGCCAGCGCTGGTTACAACAACTTTTAGTAGTTGTTACAACTTTTAGAGCTCGAGTTGGGTCCAGAAGTAAAAAAAAAAAGCTCCCGTTGGGCAGGAAGGCTCCGCGCTCTCTACAACACAGGCTGTGTCCGAAGACCTGCCAGCGCTGGTTACAACAACTTTTAGTAGTTGTTACAACTTTTAGAGCTCGAGTTGGGTCCAGAAGTAAAAAAAAAGGCTCCTGTTGGGCAGGAAGGCTCCGCGCTCTCCACAACACAGGCTGTGTCCGAAGACCTGCCAGCGCTGGTTACAACAACTTTTAGTAGTTGTTACAACTTTTAGAGCTCGAGTTGGGTCCAGAAGTAAAAAAAAAAGGCTCCCGTTGGGCAGGAAGGCTCCGCGCTCTCTGCAACACAGGCTGTGTCCGAAGACCTGCCAGCGCTGGTTACAACAACTTTTAGTAGTTGTTACAACTTTTAGAGCTCGAGTTGGGTCCAGAAGTAAAAAAAAAGAAAAAAAGCTCCCGTTGGGCAGGAAGGCTCCGCGCTCTCTACAACACAGGCTGTGTCCGAAGACCTGCCAGCGCTGGTTACAACAACTTTTAGTAGTTGTTACGACTTTTAGAGCTCGAGTTGGGTCCAGAAGTAAAAAAAAAAGGCTCCCGTTGGGCAGGAAGGCTCCGCGCTCTCTACAACACAGGCTGTGTCCGAAGACCTGCCAGCGCTGGTTACAACAACTTTTAGTAGTTGTTACAACTTTTAGAGCTCGAGTTGGGTCCAGAAGTAAAAAAAAAAGAAAAAAAAGCTCCAGTTGGGCAGGAAGGCTCCGCGCTCTCTACAACACAGGCTGTGTCCGAAGACCTGCCAGCGCTGGTTACAACAACTTTTAGTAGTTGTTACAACTTTTAGAGCTCGAGTTGGGTCCAGAAGTAAAAAAAAAAAGGCTCCCGTTGGGCAGGAAGGCTCCGCGCTCTCTACAACACAGGCTGTGTCCGAAGACCTGCCAGCGCTGGTTACAACTTTTAGTAGTTGTTACAACTTTTAGAGCTCGAGTTGGGTCCAGAAGTAAAAAAAAAAAAGGCTCCCGTTGGGCAGGAAGGCTCCGCGCTCTCTACAACACAGGCTTTGTCCGAAGACCTGCCAGCGCTGGTTACAACAACTTTTAGTAGTTGTTACAACTTTTAGAGCTCGAGTTGGGTCCAGAAGTAAAAAAAAGGCTCCCGTTGGGCAGGAAGGCTCCGCGCTCTCTACAACACAGGCTGTGTCCGAAGACCTGCCAGCGCTGGTTACAACAACTTTTAGTAGTTACAACTTTTAGAGCTCGAGTTGGGTCCAGAAGTAAAAAAAAAAAGGCTCCCGTTGGGCAGGAAGGCTCCGCGCTCTCTACAACACAGGCTGTGTCCGAAGACCTTCCAGCGCTGGTTACAACAACTTTTAGTAGTTGTTACAACTTTTAGAGCTCGAGTTGGGTCCAGAAGTAAAAAAAAAAGGCTCCCGTTGGGCAGGAAGGCTCCGCGATCTCTACAACGCAGGCTGTGTCCGAAGACCTGCCAGCGCTGGTTACAACAACTTTTAGTAGTTGTTACAACTTTTAGAGCTCGAGTTGGGTCCAGAAGTAAAAAAAAAAAAAGGCTCCCGTTGGGCAGGAAGGCTCCGCGCTCTCTACAACACAGGCTGTGTCCGAAGACCTGCCAGCGCTGGTTACAACAACTTTTAGTAGTTGTTACAACTTTTTGAGCTCGAGTTGGGTCCAGAAGTAAAAAAAAAAAAAAAGGCTCCCGTTGGGCAGGAAGGCTCCGCGCTCTCTACAACACAGGCTGTGTCCGAAGACCTGCCAGCGCTCGTTACAACAACTTTTAGTAGTTGTTACAACTTTTAGAGCTCGAGTTGGTTCCAGAAGTAAAAAAAAAAAGGCTCCCATTGGGCAGGAAGGCTCCGCGCTCTCTACAACACAGGCTGTGTCCGAAGACCTGCCAGCGCTGGTTACAACAACTTTTAGTAGTTGTTACAACTTTTAGAGCTCGTGTTGGGTCCAGAAGTAAAAAAAAAAAAGGCTCCCGTTGGGCAGGAAGGCTCCGCGCTCTCTACAACACAGGCTGTGTCCGAAGACCTGCCAGCGCTGGTTACAACAACTTTTAGTAGTTGTTACAACTTTTAGAGCTCGAGTTGGGTCCAGAAGTAAAAAAAAAAAAAGGCTCCCGTTGGGCAGGAAGGCTCCGCGCTCTCTACAACACAGGCTGTGTCCGAAGACCTGCCAGCGCTGGTTACAACAACTTTTAGTAGTTGTTACAACTTTTAGAGCTCGAGTTGGGTCCAGAAGTAAAAAAAAGGCTCCCGTTGGGCAGGAAGGCTCCGCGCTCTCTACAACACAGGCTGTGTCCGAAGACCTGCCAGCGCTGGTTACAACAACTTTTAGTAGTTACAACTTTTAGAGCTCGAGTTGGGTCCAGAAGTAAAAAAAAAAGGCTCCCGTTGGGCAGGAAGGCTCCGCGCTCTCTACAACACAGGCTGTGTCCGAAGACCTGCCAGCGCTGGTTACAACAACTTTTAGTAGTTGTTACAACTTTTAGAGCTCGAGTTGGGTCCGGAAGTAAAAAAAAAAGGCTCCCATTGGGCAGGAAGGCTCCGCGATCTCTACAACGCAGGCTGTGTCCGAAGACCTGCCAGCGCTGGTTACAACAACTTTTAGTAGTTGTTACAACTTTTAGAGCTCGAGTTGGGTCCAGAAGTAAAAAAAAAAAAAGGCTCCCGTTGGGCAGGAAGGCTCCGCGCTCTCTACAACACAGGCTGTGTCCGAAGACCTGCCAGCGCTGGTTACAACAACTTTTAGTAGTTGTTACAACTTTTTGAGCTCGAGTTGGGTCCAGAAGTAAAAAAAAAGAAAAAAAAGCTGCCGTTGGGCAGGAAGGCTCCGCGCTCTCTACAACACAGGCTGTGTCCGAAGACCTGCCAGCGCTGGTTACAACAACTTTTAGTAGTTGTTACAACTTTTAGAGCTCGAGTTGGGTCCAGAAGTAAAAAAAAAGAAAAAAAAGCTCCCGTTGGGCAGGAAGGCTCCGCGCTCTCTACAACACAGGCTGTGTCCGAAGACTTGCCAGCGCTGGTTACAACAACTTTTAGTAGTTGTTACAACTTTTAGAGCTCGAGTTGGGTCCAGAAGTAAAAAAAAAAAGGCTCCCGTTGGGCAGGAAGGCTCCGCGCTCTCTACAACACAGGCTGTGTCCGAAGACCTGCCAGCGCTGGTTACAACAACTTTTAGTAGTTGTTACAACTTTTAGAGCTCGAGTTGGGTCCAGAAGTAAAAAAAAAAAGCTCCCGTTGGGCAGGAAGGCTCCGCGCTCTCTACAACACAGGCTGTGTCCGAAGACCTGCCAGCGCTGGTTACAACAACTTTTAGTAGTTGTTACAACTTTTAGAGCTCGAGTTGGGTCCAGAAGTAAAAAAAAAGGCTCCTGTTGGGCAGGAAGGCTCCGCGCTCTCCACAACACAGGCTGTGTCCGAAGACCTGCCAGCGCTGGTTACAACAACTTTTAGTAGTTGTTACAACTTTTAGAGCTCGAGTTGGGTCCAGAAGTAAAAAAAAAAGGCTCCCGTTGGGCAGGAAGGCTCCGCGCTCTCTGCAACACTGGCTGTGTCCGAAGACCTGCCAGCGCTGGTTACAACAACTTTTAGTAGTTGTTACAACTTTTAGAGCTCGAGTTGGGTCCAGAAGTAAAAAAAAAAGAAAAAAAGCTCCCGTTGGGCAGGAAGGCTCCGCGCTCTCTACAACACAGGCTGTGTCCGAAGACCTGCCAGCGCTGGTTACAACAACTTTTAGTAGTTGTTACGACTTTTAGAGCTCGAGTTGGGTCCAGAAGTAAAAAAAAAAGGCTCCCGTTGGGCAGGAAGGCTCCGCGCTCTCTACAACACAGGCTGTGTCCGAAGACCTGCCAGCGCTGGTTACAACAACTTTTAGTAGTTGTTACAACTTTTAGAGCTCGAGTTGGGTCCAGAAGTAAAAAAAAAAGAAAAAAAAGCTCCAGTTGGGCAGGAAGGCTCCGCGCTCTCTACAACACAGGCTGTGTCCGAAGACCTGCCAGCGCTGGTTACAACAACTTTTAGTAGTTGTTACAACTTTTAGAGCTCGAGTTGGGTCCAGAAGTAAAAAAAAAAAAAGGCTCCCGTTGGGCAGGAAGGCTCCGCGCTCTCTACAACACAGGCTGTGTCCGAAGACCTGCCAGCGCTGGTTACAACTTTTAGTAGTTGTTACAACTTTTAGAGCTCGAGTTGGGTCCAGAAGTAAAAAAAAAAAAGGCTCCCGTTGGGCAGGAAGGCTCCGCGCTCTCTACAACACAGGCTTTGTCCGAAGACCTGCCAGCGCTGGTTACAACAACTTTTAGTAGTTGTTACAACTTTTAGAGCTCGAGTTGGGTCCAGAAGTAAAAAAAAAAGAAAAAAAAGCTCCCGTTGGGCAGGAAGGCTCCGCGCTCTCTACAACACAGGCTGTGTCCGAAGACCTGCCAGCGCTGGTTACAACAACTTTTAGTAGTTGTTACAACTTTTAGAGCTCGAGTTGGGTCCAGAAGTAAAAAAAAAGAAAAAAAAGCTCCCGTTGGGCAGGAAGGCTCTGCGCTCTCTACAACACAGGCTGTGTCCGAAGACCTGCCAGCGCTGGTTACAACAACTTTTAGTAGTTGTTACAACTTTTAGAGCTCGAGTTGGGTCCAGAAGTAAAAAAAAAAAAGGCTCCCGTTGGGCAGGAAGGCTCCGCGCTCTCTACAACACAGGCTGTGTCCGAAGACCTGCCAGTGCTGGTTACAACAACTTTTAGTAGTTGTTACAACTTTTAGAGCTCGAGTTGGGTCCAGAAGTAAAAAAAAAGAAAAAAAAGCTCCCGTTGGGCAGGAAGGCTCCGCGCTCTCTACAACACAGGCTGTGTCCGAAGACCTGCCAGCGCTGGTTACAACAACTTTTAGTAGTTGTTACAACTTTTAGAGCTCGAGTTGGGTCCAGAAGTAAAAAAAAAAGGCTCCCGTTGGGCAGGAAGGCTCCGCGCTCTCTACAACACAGGCTGTGTCCGAAGACCTGCCAGCGCTGGTTACAACAACTTTTAGTAGTTGTTACAACTTTTAGAGCTCGAGTTGGGTCCAGAAGTAAAAAAAAAAAAAAAAGGCTCCCATTGGGCAGGAAGGCTCCGCGCTCTCTACAACACAGGCTTTGTCCGAAGACCTGCCAGCGCTGGTTACAACAACTTTTAGTAGTTGTTACAACTTTTAGAGCTCGAGTTGGGTCCAGAAGTAAAAAAAAGAAAAAAAAGCTCCCGTTGGGCAGGAAGGCTCCGCGCTCTCTACAACACAGGCTGTGTCCGAAGACCTGCCAGCGCTGGTTACAACAACTTTTAGTAGTTGTTACAACTTTTAGAGCTCGAGTTGGGTCCAGAAGTAAAAAAAAAAGAAAAAAAGCTCCCGTTGGGCAGGAAGGCTCCGCGCTCTCTACAACACAGGCTGTGTCCGAAGACCTGCCAGCGCTGGTTACAACAACTTTTAGTAGTTGTTACGACTTTTAGAGCTCGAGTTGGGTCCAGAAGTAAAAAAAAAGGCTCCCGTTGGGCAGGAAGGCTCCGCGCTCTCTACAACACAGGCTGTGTCCGAAGACCTGCCAGCGCTGGTTACAACAACTTTTAGTAGTTGTTACAACTTTTAGAGCTCGAGTTGGGTCCAGAAGTAAAAAAAAAAGAAAAAAAAGCTCCAGTTGGGCAGGAAGGCTCCGCGCTCTCTACAACACAGGCTGTGTCCGAAGACCTGCCAGCGCTGGTTACAACAACTTTTAGTAGTTGTTACAACTTTTAGAGCTCGAGTTGGGTCCAGAAGTAAAAAAAAAAGGCTCCCGTTGGGCAGGAAGGCTCCGCGCTCTCTACAACACAGGCTGTGTCCAAGACCTGCCAGCGCTGGTTACAACAACTTTTAGTAGTTGTTACAACTTTTAGAGCTCGAGTTGGGTCCAGAAGTAAAAAAAAAAAGGCTCCCGTTGGGCAGAAAGGCTCCGCGCTCTCTACAACACAGGCTGTGTCCGAAGACCTGCCAGCGCTGGTTACAACAACTTTTAGTAGTTGTTACAACTTTTAGAGCTCGAGTTGGGTCCAGAAGTAAAAAAAAAGAAAAAAAAAGCTCCCGTTGGGCAGGAAGGCTCCGCGCTCTCTACAACACAGGCTGTGTCCGAAGACCTGCCAGCGCTGGTTACAACAACCTTTAGTAGTTGTTACAACTTTTAGAGCTCGAGTTGGGTCCAGAAGTAAAAAAAAAAAAAGGCTCCCGTTGGGCAGGAAGGCTCCGCGCTCTCTACAACACAGGCTGTGTCCGAAGACCTGCCAGCGCTCGTTACAACAACTTTTAGTAGTTGTTACAACTTTTAGAGCTCGAGTTGGGTCCAGAAGTAAAAAAAAAAAAAAAGGCTCCCATTGGGCAGGAAGGCTCCGCGCTCTCTACAACACAGGCTGTGTCCGAAGACCTGCCAGCGCTGGTTACAACAACTTTTAGTAGTTGTTACAACTTTTAGAGCTCGTGTTGGGTCCAGAAGTAAAAAAAAATAAAAGGCTCCCGTTGGGCAGGAAGGCTCCGCGCTCTCAACAACACAGGCTGTGTCCGAAGACCTGCCAGCGCTGGTTACAACTTTTAGTAGTTGTTACAACTTTTAGAGCTCGAGTTGGGTCCAGAAGTAAAAAAAAAAAGGCTCCCGTTGGGCAGGAAGGCTCCGCGCTCTCTACAACACAGGCTGTGTCCGAAGACCTGCCAGCGCTGGTTACAACAACTTTTAGTAGTTGTTACAACTTTTAGAGCTCGAGTTGGGTCCAGAAGTAAAAAAAAGGCTCCCGTTGGGCAGGAAGGCTCCGCGCTCTCTACAACACAGGCTGTGTCCGAAGACCTGCCAGCGCTGGTTACAACAACTTTTAGTAGTTACAACTTTTAGAGCTCGAGTTGGGTCCAGAAGTAAAAAAAAAAAGGCTCCCGTTGGGCAGGAAGGCTCCGCGCTCTCTACAACACAGGCTGTGTCCGAAGACCTTCCAGCGCTGGTTACAACAACTTTTAGTAGTTGTTACAACTTTTAGAGCTCGAGTTGGGTCCAGAAGTAAAAAAAAAAGGCTCCCGTTGGGCAGGAAGGCTCCGCGATCTCTACAACGCAGGCTGTGTCCGAAGACCTGCCAGCGCTGGTTACAACAACTTTTAGTAGTTGTTACAACTTTTAGAGCTCGAGTTGGGTCCAGAAGTAAAAAAAAAAAGGCTCCCGTTGGGCAGGAAGGCTCCGCGCTCTCTACAACACAGGCTGTGTCCGAAGACCTGCCAGCGCTGGTTACAACAATTTTTAGTAGTTGTTACAACTTTTTGAGCTCGAGTTGGGTCCAGAAGTAAAAAAAAAAAAAAAAGGCTCCCGTTGGGCAGGAAGGCTCCGCGCTCTCTACAACACAGGCTGTGTCCGAAGACCTGCCAGCGCTCGTTACAACAACTTTTAGTAGTTGTTACAACTTTTAGAGCTCGAGTTGGTTCCAGAAGTAAAAAAAAAAAAGGCTCCCATTGGGCAGGAAGGCTCCGCGCTCTCTACAACACAGGCTGTGTCCGAAGACCTGCCAGCGCTGGTTACAACAACTTTTAGTAGTTGTTACAACTTTTAGAGCTCGTGTTGGGTCCAGAAGTAAAAAAAAAAAAAGGCTCCCGTTGGGCAGGAAGGCTCCGCGCTCTCTACAACACAGGCTGTGTCCGAAGACCTGCCAGCGCTGGTTACAACAACTTTTAGTAGTTGTTACAACTTTTAGAGCTCGAGTTGGGTCCAGAAGTAAAAAAAAAAAAGGCTCCCGTTGGGCAGGAAGGCTCCGCGCTCTCTACAACACAGGCTGTGTCCGAAGACCTGCCAGCGCTGGTTACAACAACTTTTAGTAGTTGTTACAACTTTTAGAGCTCGAGTTGGGTCCAGAAGTAAAAAAAAGGCTCCCGTTGGGCAGGAAGGCTCCGCGCTCTCTACAACACAGGCTGTGTCCGAAGACCTGCCAGCGCTGGTTACAACAACTTTTAGTAGTTACAACTTTTAGAGCTCGAGTTGGGTCCAGAAGTAAAAAAAAAAAGGCTCCCGTTGGGCAGGAAGGCTCCGCGCTCTCTACAACACAGGCTGTGTCCGAAGACCTGCCAGCGCTGGTTACAACAACTTTTAGTAGTTGTTACAACTTTTAGAGCTCGAGTTGGGTCCAGAAGTAAAAAAAAAAGGCTCCCGTTGGGCAGGAAGGCTCCGCGATCTCTACAACGCAGGCTGTGTCCGAAGACCTGCCAGCGCTGGTTACAACAACTTTTAGTAGTTGTTACAACTTTTAGAGCTCGAGTTGGGTCCAGAAGTAAAAAAAAAAAAAGGCTCCCGTTGGGCAGGAAGGCTCCGCGCTCTCTACAACACAGGCTGTGTCCGAAGACCTGCCAGCGCTGGTTACAACAACTTTTAGTAGTTGTTACAACTTTTTGAGCTCGAGTTGGGTCCAGAAGTAAAAAAAAAGAAAAAAAAGCTCCCGTTGGGCAGGAAGGCTCCGCGCTCTCTACAACACAGGCTGTGTCCGAAGACCTGCCAGCGCTGGTTACAACAACTTTTAGTAGTTGTTACAACTTTTAGAGCTCGAGTTGGGTCCAGAAGTAAAAAAAAAGAAAAAAAAGCTCCCGTTGGGCAGGAAGGCTCCGCGCTCTCTACAACACAGGCTGTGTCCGAAGACTTGCCAGCGCTGGTTACAACAACTTTTAGTAGTTGTTACAACTTTTAGAGCTCGAGTTGGGTCCAGAAGTAAAAAAAAAAAAGGCTCCCGTTGGGCAGGAAGGCTCCGCGCTCTCTACAACACAGGCTGTGTCCGAAGACCTGCCAGCGCTGGTTACAACAACTTTTAGTAGTTGTTACAACTTTTAGAGCTCGAGTTGGGTCCAGAAGTAAAAAAAAAAAAGCTCCCGTTGGGCAGGAAGGCTCCGCGCTCTCTACAACACAGGCTGTGTCCGAAGACCTGCCAGCGCTGGTTACAACAACTTTTAGTAGTTGTTACAACTTTTAGAGCTCGAGTTGGGTCCAGAAGTAAAAAAAAAGGCTCCTGTTGGGCAGGAAGGCTCCGCGCTCTCCACAACACAGGCTGTGTCCGAAGACCTGCCAGCGCTGGTTACAACAACTTTTAGTAGTTGTTACAACTTTTAGAGCTCGAGTTGGGTCCAGAAGTAAAAAAAAAAGGCTCCCGTTGGGCAGGAAGGCTCCGCGCTCTCTGCAACGCAGGCTGTGTCCGAAGACCTGCCAGCGCTGGTTACAACAACTTTTAGTAGTTGTTACAACTTTTAGAGCTCGAGTTGGGTCCAGAAGTAAAAAAAAAAGAAAAAAAGCTCCCGTTGGGCAGGAAGGCTCCGCGCTCTCTACAACACAGGCTGTGTCCGAAGACCTGCCAGCGCTGGTTACAACAACTTTTAGTAGTTGTTACGACTTTTAGAGCTCGAGTTGGGTCCAGAAGTAAAAAAAAAAGGCTCCCGTTGGGCAGGAAGGCTCCGCGCTCTCTACAACACAGGCTGTGTCCGAAGACCTGCCAGCGCTGGTTACAACAACTTTTAGTAGTTGTTACAACTTTTAGAGCTCGAGTTGGGTCCAGAAGTAAAAAAAAAAGAAAAAAAAGCTCCAGTTGGGCAGGAAGGCTCCGCGCTCTCTACAACACAGGCTGTGTCCGAAGACCTGCCAGCGCTGGTTACAACAACTTTTAGTAGTTGTTACAACTTTTAGAGCTCGAGTTGGGTCCAGAAGTAAAAAAAAAAAAGGCTCCCGTTGGGCAGGAAGGCTCCGCGCTCTCTACAACACAGGCTGTGTCCGAAGACCTGCCAGCGCTGGTTACAACTTTTAGTAGTTGTTACAACTTTTAGAGCTCGAGTTGGGTCCAGAAGTAAAAAAAAAAGGCTCCCGTTGGGCAGGAAGGCTCCGCGCTCTCTACAACACAGGCTTTGTCCGAAGACCTGCCAGCGCTGGTTACAACAACTTTTAGTAGTTGTTACAACTTTTAGAGCTCGAGTTGGGTCCAGAAGTAAAAAAAAAGAAAAAAAAGCTCCCGTTGGGCAGGAAGGCTCCGCGCTCTCTACAACACAGGCTGTGTCCGAAGACCTGCCAGCGCTGGTTACAACAACTTTTAGTAGTTGTTACAACTTTTAGAGCTCGAGTTGGGTCCAGAAGTAAAAAAAAAGAAAAAAAAGCTCCCGTTGGGCAGGAAGGCTCTGCGCTCTCTACAACACAGGCTGTGTCCGAAGACCTGCCAGCGCTGGTTACAACAACTTTTAGTAGTTGTTACAACTTTTAGAGCTCGAGTTGGGTCCAGAAGTAAAAAAAAAAAAAAGGCTCCCGTTGGGCAGGAAGGCTCCGCGCTCTCTACAACACAGGCTGTGTCCGAAGACCTGCCAGTGCTGGTTACAACAACTTTTAGTAGTTGTAACAACTTTTAGAGCTCGAGTTGGGTCCAGAAGTAAAAAAAAGAAAAAAAAGCTCCCGTTGGGCAGGAAGGCTCCGCGCTCTCTACAACACAGGCTGTGTCCGAAGACCTGCCAGCGCTGGTTACAACAACTTTTAGTAGTTGTTACAACTTTTAGAGCTCGAGTTGGGTCCAGAAGTAAAAAAAAAAGGCTCCCGTTGGGCAGGAAGGCTCCGCGCTCTCTACAACACAGGCTGTGTCCGAAGACCTGCCAGCGCTGGTTACAACAACTTTTAGTAGTTGTTACAACTTTTAGAGCTCGAGTTGGGTCCAGAAGTAAAAAAAAAAAAAAAGGCTCCCATTGGGCAGGAAGGCTCCGCGCTCTCTACAACACAGGCTTTGTCCGAAGACCTGCCAGCGCTGGTTACAACAACTTTTAGTAGTTGTTACAACTTTTAGAGCTCGAGTTGGGTCCAGAAGTAAAAAAAAGAAAAAAAAGCTCCCGTTGGGCAGGAAGGCTCCGCGCTCTCTACAACACAGGCTGTGTCCGAAGACCTGCCAGCGCTGGTTACAACAACTTTTAGTAGTTGTTACAACTTTTAGAGCTCGAGTTGGGTCCAGAAGTAAAAAAAAAAGGCTCCCGTTGGGCAGGAAGGCTCCGCGCTCTCTACAACACAGGCTGTGTCCGAAGACCTGCCAGCGCTCGTTACAACAACTTTTAGTAGTTGTTACAACTTTTAGAGCTCGAGTTGGGTCCAGAAGTAAAAAAAATAAAAGGCTCCCATTGGGCAGGAAGGCTCCGCGCTCTCTACAACACAGGCTGTGTCCGAAGACCTGCCAGCGCTGGTTACAACTTTTAGTAGTTACAACTTTTAGAGCTCGTGTTGGGTCCAGAAGTAAAAAAAAAAAAAAGGCTCCCGTTGGGCAGGAAGGCTCCGCGCTCTCTACAACACAGGCTGTGTCCGAAGACCTGCCAGCGCTGGTTACAACAACTTTTAGTACTTGTTACAACTTTTAGAGCTCGAGTTGGGTCCAGAAGTAAAAAAAAAAAGGCTCCCGTTGGGCAGGAAGGCTCCGCGCTCTCTACAACACAGGCTGTGTCCGAAGACCTGCCAGCGCTGGTTACAACTTTTAGTAGTTGTTACAACTTTTAGAGCTCGAGTTGGGTCCAGAAGTAAAAAAAAAGGCTCCTGTTGGGCAGGAAGGCTCCGCGCTCTCCACAACACAGGCTGTGTCCGAAGACCTGCCAGCGCTGGTTACAACAACTTTTAGTAGTTGTTACAACTTTTAGAGCTCGAGTTGGGTCCAGAAGTAAAAAAAAAAAGGCTCCCGTTGGGCAGGAAGGCTCCGCGCTCTCTACAACACAGGCTGTGTCCGAAGACCTGCCAGCGCTGGTTACAACAACTTTTAGTAGTTGTTACAACTTTTAGAGCTCGAGTTGGGTCCAGAAGTAAAAAAAAAAGAAAAAAAGCTCCCGTTGGGCAGGAAGGCTCCGCGCTCTCTACAACACAGGCTGTGTCCGAAGACCTGCCAGCGCTGGTTACAACAACTTTTAGTAGTTGTTACGACTTTTAGAGCTCGAGTTGGGTCCAGAAGTAAAAAAAAGGCTCCCGTTGGGCAGGAAGGCTCCGCGCTCTCTACAACACAGGCTGTGTCCGAAGACCTGCCAGCGCTGGTTACAACAACTTTTAGTAGTTGTTACAACTTTTTGAGCTCGAGTTGGGTCCAGAAGTAAAAAAAAAGAAAAAAAAGCTCCCGTTGGGCAGGAAGGCTCCGCGCTCTCTACAACACAGGCTGTGTCCGAAGACCTGCCAGCGCTGGTTACAACAACTTTTAGTAGTTGTTACAACTTTTAGAGCTCGAGTTGGGTCCAGAAGTAAAAAAAAAAGAAAAAAAAGCTCCCGTTGGGCAGGAAGGCTCCGCGCTCTCTACAACACAGGCTGTGTCCGAAGACTTGCCAGCGCTGGTTACAACAACTTTTAGTAGTTGTTACAACTTTTAGAGCTCGAGTTGGGTCCAGAAGTAAAAAAAAAAAAGGCTCCCGTTGGGCAGGAAGGCTCCGCGCTCTCTACAACACAGGCTGTGTCCGAAGACCTGCCAGCGCTGGTTACAACAACTTTTAGTAGTTGTTACAACTTTTAGAGCTCGAGTTGGGTCCAGAAGTAAAAAAAAAAAGCTCCCGTTGGGCAGGAAGGCTCCGCGCTCTCTACAACACAGGCTGTGTCCGAAGACCTGCCAGCGCTGGTTACAACAACTTTTAGTAGTTGTTACAACTTTTAGAGCTCGAGTTGGGTCCAGAAGTAAAAAAAAAGGCTCCTGTTGGGCAGGAAGGCTCCGCGCTCTCCACAACACAGGCTGTGTCCGAAGACCTGCCAGCGCTGGTTACAACAACTTTTAGTAGTTGTTACAACTTTTAGAGCTCGAGTTGGGTCCAGAAGTAAAAAAAAAAAGGCTCCCGTTGGGCAGGAAGGCTCCGCGCTCTCTACAACACAGGCTGTGTCCGAAGACCTGCCAGCGCTGGTTACAACAACTTTTAGTAGTTGTTACAACTTTTAGAGCTCGAGTTGGGTCCAGAAGTAAAAAAAAAAGAAAAAAAGCTCCCGTTGGGCAGGAAGGCTCCGCGCTCTCTACAACACAGGCTGTGTCCGAAGACCTGCCAGCGCTGGTTACAACAACTTTTAGTAGTTGTTACGACTTTTAGAGCTCGAGTTGGGTCCAGAAGTAAAAAAAAAGGCTCCCGTTGGGCATGAAGGCTCCGCGCTCTCTACAACACAGGCTGTGTCCGAAGACCTGCCAGCGCTGGTTACAACAACTTTTAGTAGTTGTTACAACTTTTAGAGCTCGAGTTGGGTCCAGAAGTAAAAAAAAAAGAAAAAAAAGCTCCAGTTGGGCAGGAAGGCTCCGCGCTCTCTACAACACAGGCTGTGTCCGAAGACCTGCCAGCGCTGGTTACAACAACTTTTAGTAGTTGTTACAACTTTTAGAGCTCGAGTTGGGTCCAGAAGTAAAAAAAAAGGCTCCCGTTGGGCAGGAAGGCTCCGCGCTCTCTACAACACAGGCTGTGTCCAAGACCTGCCAGCGCTGGTTACAACAACTTTTAGTAGTTGTTACAACTTTTAGAGCTCGAGTTGGGTCCAGAAGTAAAAAAAAAAAAGGCTCCCGTTGGGCAGAAAGGCTCCGCGCTCTCTACAACACAGGCTGTGTCCGAAGACCTGCCAGCGCTGGTTACAACAACTTTTAGTAGTTGTTACAACTTTTAGAGCTCGAGTTGGGTCCAGAAGTAAAAAAAAAGAAAAAAAAAGCTCCCGTTGGGCAGGAAGGCTCCGCGCTCTCTACAACACAGGCTGTGTCCGAAGACCTGCCAGCGCTGGTTACAACAACTTTTAGTAGTTGTTACAACTTTTAGAGCTCGAGTTGGGTCCAGAAGTAAAAAAAAAAAAAAGGCTCCCGTTGGGCAGGAAGGCTCCGCGCTCTCTACAACACAGGCTGTGTCCGAAGACCTGCCAGCGCTCGTTACAACAACTTTTAGTAGTTGTTACAACTTTTAGAGCTCGAGTTGGGTCCAGAAGTAAAAAAAAAAAAAAAGGCTCCCATTGGGCAGGAAGGCTCCGCGCTCTCTACAACACAGGCTGTGTCCGAAGACCTGCCAGCGCTGGTTACAACAACTTTTAGTAGTTGTTACAACTTTTAGAGCTCGTGTTGGGTCCAGAAGTAAAAAAAAAAAAAAGGCTCCCGTTGGGCAGGAAGGCTCCGCGCTCTCTACAACACAGGCTGTGTCCGAAGACCTGCCAGCGCTGGTTACAACTTTTAGTAGTTGTTACAACTTTTAGAGCTCGAGTTGGGTCCAGAAGTAAAAAAAAAAGGCTCCCGTTGGGCAGGAAGGCTCCGCGCTCTCTACAACACAGGCTGTGTCCGAAGACCTGCCAGCGCTGGTTACAACAACTTTTAGTAGTTGTTACAACTTTTAGAGCTCGAGTTGGGTCCAGAAGTAAAAAAAAGGCTCCCGTTGGGCAGGAAGGCTCCGCGCTCTCTACAACACAGGCTGTGTCCGAAGACCTGCCAGCGCTGGTTACAACAACTTTTAGTAGTTACAACTTTTAGAGCTCGAGTTGGGTCCAGAAGTAAAAAAAAAAAGGCTCCCGTTGGGCAGGAAGGCTCCGCGCTCTCTACAACACAGGCTGTGTCCGAAGACCTTCCAGCGCTGGTTACAACAACTTTTAGTAGTTGTTACAACTTTTAGAGCTCGAGTTGGGTCCAGAAGTAAAAAAAAAAGGCTCCCGTTGGGCAGGAAGGCTCCGCGATCTCTACAACGCAGGCTGTGTCCGAAGACCTGCCAGCGCTGGTTACAACAACTTTTAGTAGTTGTTACAACTTTTAGAGCTCGAGTTGGGTCCAGAAGTAAAAAAAAAAAAAGGCTCCCGTTGGGCAGGAAGGCTCCGCGCTCTCTACAACACAGGCTGTGTCCGAAGACCTGCCAGCGCTGGTTACAACAACTTTTAGTAGTTGTTACAACTTTTTGAGCTCGAGTTGGGTCCAGAAGTAAAAAAAAAAAAAAAGGCTCCCGTTGGGCAGGAAGGCTCCGCGCTCTCTACAACACAGGCTGTGTCCGAAGACCTGCCAGCGCTCGTTACAACAACTTTTAGTAGTTGTTACAACTTTTAGAGCTCGAGTTGGTTCCAGAAGTAAAAAAAAAAAGGCTCCCATTGGGCAGGAAGGCTCCGCGCTCTCTACAACACAGGCTGTGTCCGAAGACCTGCCAGCGCTGGTTACAACAACTTTTAGTAGTTGTTACAACTTTTAGAGCTCGTGTTGGGTCCAGAAGTAAAAAAAAAAAGGCTCCCGTTGGGCAGGAAGGCTCCGCGCTCTCTACAACACAGGCTGTGTCCGAAGACCTGCCAGCGCTGGTTACAACAACTTTTAGTAGTTGTTACAACTTTTAGAGCTCGAGTTGGGTCCAGAAGTAAAAAAAAAAAAGGCTCCCGTTGGGCAGGAAGGCTCCGCGCTCTCTACAACACAGGCTGTGTCCGAAGACCTGCCAGCGCTGGTTACAACAACTTTTAGTAGTTGTTACAACTTTTAGAGCTCGAGTTGGGTCCAGAAGTAAAAAAAAGGCTCCCGTTGGGCAGGAAGGCTCCGCGCTCTCTACAACACAGGCTGTGTCCGAAGACCTGCCAGCGCTGGTTACAACAACTTTTAGTAGTTACAACTTTTAGAGCTCGAGTTGGGTCCAGAAGTAAAAAAAAAAGGCTCCCGTTGGGCAGGAAGGCTCCGCGCTCTCTACAACACAGGCTGTGTCCGAAGACCTGCCAGCGCTGGTTACAACAACTTTTAGTAGTTGTTACAACTTTTAGAGCTCGAGTTGGGTCCAGAAGTAAAAAAAAAAGGCTCCCATTGGGCAGGAAGGCTCCGCGATCTCTACAACGCAGGCTGTGTCCGAAGACCTGCCAGCGCTGGTTACAACAACTTTTAGTAGTTGTTACAACTTTTAGAGCTCGAGTTGGGTCCAGAAGTAAAAAAAAAAAAAGGCTCCCGTTGGGCAGGAAGGCTCCGCGCTCTCTACAACACAGGCTGTGTCCGAAGACCTGCCAGCGCTGGTTACAACAACTTTTAGTAGTTGTTACAACTTTTTGAGCTCGAGTTGGGTCCAGAAGTAAAAAAAAAGAAAAAAAAGCTCCCGTTGGGCAGGAAGGCTCCGCGCTCTCTACAACACAGGCTGTGTCCGAAGACCTGCCAGCGCTGGTTACAACAACTTTTAGTAGTTGTTACAACTTTTAGAGCTCGAGTTGGGTCCAGAAGTAAAAAAAAAGAAAAAAAAGCTCCCGTTGGGCAGGAAGGCTCCGCGCTCTCTACAACACAGGCTGTGTCCGAAGACTTGCCAGCGCTGGTTACAACAACTTTTAGTAGTTGTTACAACTTTTAGAGCTCGAGTTGGGTCCAGAAGTAAAAAAAAAAAGGCTCCCGTTGGGCAGGAAGGCTCCGCGCTCTCTACAACACAGGCTGTGTCCGAAGACCTGCCAGCGCTGGTTACAACAACTTTTAGTAGTTGTTACAACTTTTAGAGCTCGAGTTGGGTCCAGAAGTAAAAAAAAAAAGCTCCCGTTGGGCAGGAAGGCTCCGCGCTCTCTACAACACAGGCTGTGTCCGAAGACCTGCCAGCGCTGGTTACAACAACTTTTAGTAGTTGTTACAACTTTTAGAGCTCGAGTTGGGTCCAGAAGTAAAAAAAAAGGCTCCTGTTGGGCAGGAAGGCTCCGCGCTCTCCACAACACAGGCTGTGTCCGAAGACCTGCCAGCGCTGGTTACAACAACTTTTAGTAGTTGTTACAACTTTTAGAGCTCGAGTTGGGTCCAGAAGTAAAAAAAAAAGGCTCCCGTTGGGCAGGAAGGCTCCGCGCTCTCTGCAACACAGGCTGTGTCCGAAGACCTGCCAGCGCTGGTTACAACAACTTTTAGTAGTTGTTACAACTTTTAGAGCTCGAGTTGGGTCCAGAAGTAAAAAAAAAAGAAAAAAAGCTCCCGTTGGGCAGGAAGGCTCCGCGCTCTCTACAACACAGGCTGTGTCCGAAGACCTGCCAGTTGTTACGACTTTTAGAGCTCGAGTTGGGTCCAGAAGTAAAAAAAAAAGGCTCCCGTTGGGCAGGAAGGCTCCGCGCTCTCTACAACACAGGCTGTGTCCGAAGACCTGCCAGCGCTGGTTACAACAACTTTTAGTAGTTGTTACAACTTTTAGAGCTCGAGTTGGGTCCAGAAGTAAAAAAAAAAGAAAAAAAAGCTCCAGTTGGGCAGGAAGGCTCCGCGCTCTCTACAACACAGGCTGTGTCCGAAGACCTGCCAGCGCTGGTTACAACAACTTTTAGTAGTTGTTACAACTTTTAGAGCTCGAGTTGGGTCCAGAAGTAAAAAAAAAAAAGGCTCCCGTTGGGCAGGAAGGCTCCGCGCTCTCTACAACACAGGCTGTGTCCGAAGACCTGCCAGCGCTGGTTACAACTTTTAGTAGTTGTTACAACTTTTAGAGCTCGAGTTGGGTCCAGAAGTAAAAAAAAAAAAGGCTCCCGTTGGGCAGGAAGGCTCCGCGCTCTCTACAACACAGGCTTTGTCCGAAGACCTGCCAGCGCTGGTTACAACAACTTTTAGTAGTTGTTACAACTTTTAGAGCTCGAGTTGGGTCCAGAAGTAAAAAAAAAGAAAAAAAAGCTCCCGTTGGGCAGGAAGGCTCCGCGCTCTCTACAACACAGGCTGTGTCCGAAGACCTGCCAGCGCTGGTTACAACAACTTTTAGTA
Organism: Amblyomma maculatum; assembly: GCF_055883805.1. Classification (NCBI taxonomy): domain Eukaryota; kingdom Metazoa; phylum Arthropoda; class Arachnida; order Ixodida; family Ixodidae; genus Amblyomma; species Amblyomma maculatum. Next base: position 29,180,072 of record NC_139350.1, on the reverse strand, counting down.
GTTGTTACAACTTTTAGAGCTCGAGTTGGGTCCAGAAGTAAAAAAAAAGAAAAAAAAGCTCCCGTTGGGCAGGAAGGCTCTGCGCTCTCTACAACACAGGCTGTGTCCGAAGACCTGCCAGCGCTGGTTACAACAACTTTTAGTAGTTGTTACAACTTTTAGAGCTCGAGTTGGGTCCAGAAGTAAAAAAAAAAAAGGCTCCCGTTGGGCAGGAAGGCTCCGCGCTCTCTACAACACAGGCTGTGTCCGAAGACCTGCCAGTGCTGGTTACAACAACTTTTAGTAGTTGTTACAACTTTTAGAGCTCGAGTTGGGTCCAGAAGTAAAAAAAAAGAAAAAAAAGCTCCCGTTGGGCAGGAAGGCTCCGCGCTCTCTACAACACAGGCTGTGTCCGAAGACCTGCCAGCGCTGGTTACAACAACTTTTAGTAGTTGTTACAACTTTTAGAGCTCGAGTTGGGTCCAGAAGTAAAAAAAAAAGGCTCCCGTTGGGCAGGAAGGCTCCGCGCTCTCTACAACACAGGCTGTGTCCGAAGACCTGCCAGCGCTGGTTACAACAACTTTTAGTAGTTGTTACAACTTTTAGAGCTCGAGTTGGGTCCAGAAGTAAAAAAAAAAAAAAAGGCTCCCATTGGGCAGGAAGGCTCCGCGCTCTCTACAACACAGGCTTTGTCCGAAGACCTGCCAGCGCTGGTTACAACAACTTTTAGTAGTTGTTACAACTTTTAGAGCTCGAGTTGGGTCCAGAAGTAAAAAAAAGAAAAAAAAGCTCCCGTTGGGCAGGAAGGCTCCGCGCTCTCTACAACACAGGCTGTGTCCGAAGACCTGCCAGCGCTGGTTACAACAACTTTTAGTAGTTGTTACAACTTTTAGAGCTCGAGTTGGGTCCAGAAGTAAAAAAAAAAGAAAAAAAGCTCCCGTTGGGCAGGAAGGCTCCGCGCTCTCTACAACACAGGCTGTGTCCGAAGACCTGCCAGCGCTGGTTACAACAACTTTTAGTAGTTGTTACGACTTTTAGAGCTCGAGTTGGGTCCAGAAGTAAAAAAAAAGGCTCCCGTTGGGCAGGAAGGCTCCGCGCTCTCTACAACACAGGCTGTGTCCGAAGACCTGCCAGCGCTGGTTACAACAACTTTTAGTAGTTGTTACAACTTTTAGAGCTCGAGTTGGGTCCAGAAGTAAAAAAAAAGAAAAAAAAGCTCCAGTTGGGCAGGAAGGCTCCGCGCTCTCTACAACACAGGCTGTGTCCGAAGACCTGCCAGCGCTGGTTACAACAACTTTTAGTAGTTGTTACAACTTTTAGAGCTCGAGTTGGGTCCAGAAGTAAAAAAAAAGGCTCCCGTTGGGCAGGAAGGCTCCGCGCTCTCTACAACACAGGCTGTGTCCAAGACCTGCCAGCGCTGGTTACAACAACTTTTAGTAGTTGTTACAACTTTTAGAGCTCGAGTTGGGTCCAGAAGTAAAAAAAAAAAAGGCTCCCGTTGGGCAGAAAGGCTCCGCGCTCTCTACAACACAGGCTGTGTCCGAAGACCTGCCAGCGCTGGTTACAACAACTTTTAGTAGTTGTTACAACTTTTAGAGCTCGAGTTGGGTCCAGAAGTAAAAAAAAAGAAAAAAAAAGCTCCCGTTGGGCAGGAAGGCTCCGCGCTCTCTACAACACAGGCTGTGTCCGAAGACCTGCCAGCGCTGGTTACAACAACCTTTAGTAGTTGTTACAACTTTTAGAGCTCGAGTTGGGTCCAGAAGTAAAAAAAAAAAAAAGGCTCCCGTTGGGCAGGAAGGCTCCGCGCTCTCTACAACACAGGCTGTGTCCGAAGACCTGCCAGCGCTCGTTACAACAACTTTTAGTAGTTGTTACAACTTTTAGAGCTCGAGTTGGGTCCAGAAGTAAAAAAAAAAAAAAGGCTCCCATTGGGCAGGAAGGCTCCGCGCTCTCTACAACACAGGCTGTGTCCGAAGACCTGCCAGCGCTGGTTACAACAACTTTTAGTAGTTGTTACAACTTTTAGAGCTCGTGTTGGGTCCAGAAGTAAAAAAAAATAAAAGGCTCCCGTTGGGCAGGAAGGCTCCGCGCTCTCAACAACACAGGCTGTGTCCGAAGACCTGCCAGCGCTGGTTACAACTTTTAGTAGTTGTTACAACTTTTAGAGCTCGAGTTGGGTCCAGAAGTAAAAAAAAAAAGGCTCCCGTTGGGCAGGAAGGCTCCGCGCTCTCTACAACACAGGCTGTGTCCGAAGACCTGCCAGCGCTGGTTACAACAACTTTTAGTAGTTGTTACAACTTTTAGAGCTCGAGTTGGGTCCAGAAGTAAAAAAAAGGCTCCCGTTGGGCAGGAAGGCTCCGCGCTCTCTACAACACAGGCTGTGTCCGAAGACCTTCCAGCGCTGGTTACAACAACTTTTAGTAGTTGTTACAACTTTTAGAGCTCGAGTTGGGTCCAGAAGTAAAAAAAAAAGGCTCCCGTTGGGCAGGAAGGCTCCGCGATCTCTACAACGCAGGCTGTGTCCGAAGACCTGCCAGCGCTGGTTACAACAACTTTTAGTAGTTGTTACAACTTTTAGAGCTCGAGTTGGGTCCAGAAGTAAAAAAAAAAAAGGCTCCCGTTGGGCAGGAAGGCTCCGCGCTCTCTACAACACAGGCTGTGTCCGAAGACCTGCCAGCGCTGGTTACAACAATTTTTAGTAGTTGTTACAACTTTTTGAGCTCGAGTTGGGTCCAGAAGTAAAAAAAAAAAAAAGGCTCCCGTTGGGCAGGAAGGCTCCGCGCTCTCTACAACACAGGCTGTGTCCGAAGACCTGCCAGCGCTCGTTACAACAACTTTTAGTAGTTGTTACAACTTTTAGAGCTCGAGTTGGTTCCAGAAGTAAAAAAAAAAAAGGCTCCCATTGGGCAGGAAGGCTCCGCGCTCTCTACAACACAGGCTGTGTCCGAAGACCTGCCAGCGCTGGTTACAACAACTTTTAGTAGTTGTTACAACTTTTAGAGCTCGTGTTGGGTCCAGAAGTAAAAAAAAAAAAGGCTCCCGTTGGGCAGGAAGGCTCCGCGCTCTCTACAACACAGGCTGTGTCCGAAGACCTGCCAGCGCTGGTTACAACAACTTTTAGTAGTTGTTACAACTTTTAGAGCTCGAGTTGGGTCCAGAAGTAAAAAAAAAAAGGCTCCCGTTGGGCAGGAAGGCTCCGCGCTCTCTACAACACAGGCTGTGTCCGAAGACCTGCCAGCGCTGGTTACAACAACTTTTAGTAGTTGTTACAACTTTTAGAGCTCGAGTTGGGTCCAGAAGTAAAAAAAAGGCTCCCGTTGGGCAGGAAGGCTCCGCGCTCTCTACAACACAGGCTGTGTCCGAAGACCTGCCAGCGCTGGTTACAACAACTTTTAGTAGTTACAACTTTTAGAGCTCGAGTTGGGTCCAGAAGTAAAAAAAAAAAGGCTCCCGTTGGGCAGGAAGGCTCCGCGCTCTCTACAACACAGGCTGTGTCCGAAGACCTGCCAGCGCTGGTTACAACAACTTTTAGTAGTTGTTACAACTTTTAGAGCTCGAGTTGGGTCCAGAAGTAAAAAAAAAAGGCTCCCGTTGGGCAGGAAGGCTCCGCGATCTCTACAACGCAGGCTGTGTCCGAAGACCTGCCAGCGCTGGTTACAACAACTTTTAGTAGTTGTTACAACTTTTAGAGCTCGAGTTGGGTCCAGAAGTAAAAAAAAAAAAGGCTCCCGTTGGGCAGGAAGGCTCCGCGCTCTCTACAACACAGGCTGTGTCCGAAGACCTGCCAGCGCTGGTTACAACAACTTTTAGTAGTTGTTACAACTTTTTGAGCTCGAGTTGGGTCCAGAAGTAAAAAAAAAGAAAAAAAAGCTCCCGTTGGGCAGGAAGGCTCCGCGCTCTCTACAACACAGGCTGTGTCCGAAGACCTGCCAGCGCTGGTTACAACAACTTTTAGTAGTTGTTACAACTTTTAGAGCTCGAGTTGGGTCCAGAAGTAAAAAAAAAGAAAAAAAAGCTCCCGTTGGGCAGGAAGGCTCCGCGCTCTCTACAACACAGGCTGTGTCCGAAGACTTGCCAGCGCTGGTTACAACAACTTTTAGTAGTTGTTACAACTTTTAGAGCTCGAGTTGGGTCCAGAAGTAAAAAAAAAAAAGGCTCCCGTTGGGCAGGAAGGCTCCGCGCTCTCTACAACACAGGCTGTGTCCGAAGACCTGCCAGCGCTGGTTACAACAACTTTTAGTAGTTGTTACAACTTTTAGAGCTCGAGTTGGGTCCAGAAGTAAAAAAAAAAAAGCTCCCGTTGGGCAGGAAGGCTCCGCGCTCTCTACAACACAGGCTGTGTCCGAAGACCTGCCAGCGCTGGTTACAACAACTTTTAGTAGTTGTTACAACTTTTAGAGCTCGAGTTGGGTCCAGAAGTAAAAAAAAAGGCTCCTGTTGGGCAGGAAGGCTCCGCGCTCTCCACAACACAGGCTGTGTCCGAAGACCTGCCAGCGCTGGTTACAACAACTTTTAGTAGTTGTTACAACTTTTAGAGCTCGAGTTGGGTCCAGAAGTAAAAAAAAAAGGCTCCCGTTGGGCAGGAAGGCTCCGCGCTCTCTGCAACGCAGGCTGTGTCCGAAGACCTGCCAGCGCTGGTTACAACAACTTTTAGTAGTTGTTACAACTTTTAGAGCTCGAGTTGGGTCCAGAAGTAAAAAAAAAAGAAAAAAAGCTCCCGTTGGGCAGGAAGGCTCCGCGCTCTCTACAACACAGGCTGTGTCCGAAGACCTGCCAGCGCTGGTTACAACAACTTTTAGTAGTTGTTACGACTTTTAGAGCTCGAGTTGGGTCCAGAAGTAAAAAAAAAAGGCTCCCGTTGGGCAGGAAGGCTCCGCGCTCTCTACAACACAGGCTGTGTCCGAAGACCTGCCAGCGCTGGTTACAACTTTTAGTAGTTGTTACAACTTTTAGAGCTCGAGTTGGGTCCAGAAGTAAAAAAAAAAGAAAAAAAAGCTCCAGTTGGGCAGGAAGGCTCCGCGCTCTCTACAACACAGGCTGTGTCCGAAGACCTGCCAGCGCTGGTTACAACAACTTTTAGTAGTTGTTACAACTTTTAGAGCTCGAGTTGGGTCCAGAAGTAAAAAAAAAAAAGGCTCCCGTTGGGCAGGAAGGCTCCGCGCTCTCTACAACACAGGCTGTGTCCGAAGACCTGCCAGCGCTGGTTACAACTTTTAGTAGTTGTTACAACTTTTAGAGCTCGAGTTGGGTCCAGAAGTAAAAAAAAAAGGCTCCCGTTGGGCAGGAAGGCTCCGCGCTCTCTACAACACAGGCTTTGTCCGAAGACCTGCCAGCGCTGGTTACAACAACTTTTAGTAGTTGTTACAACTTTTAGAGCTCGAGTTGGGTCCAGAAGTAAAAAAAAAGAAAAAAAAGCTCCCGTTGGGCAGGAAGGCTCCGCGCTCTCTACAACACAGGCTGTGTCCGAAGACCTGCCAGCGCTGGTTACAACAACTTTTAGTAGTTGTTACAACTTTTAGAGCTCGAGTTGGGTCCAGAAGTAAAAAAAAAGAAAAAAAAGCTCCCGTTGGGCAGGAAGGCTCTGCGCTCTCTACAACACAGGCTGTGTCCGAAGACCTGCCAGCGCTGGTTACAACAACTTTTAGTAGTTGTTACAACTTTTAGAGCTCGAGTTGGGTCCAGAAGTAAAAAAAAAAAAAAAGGCTCCCGTTGGGCAGGAAGGCTCCGCGCTCTCTACAACACAGGCTGTGTCCGAAGACCTGCCAGTGCTGGTTACAACAACTTTTAGTAGTTGTTACAACTTTTAGAGCTCGAGTTGGGTCCAGAAGTAAAAAAAAGAAAAAAAAGCTCCCGTTGGGCAGGAAGGCTCCGCGCTCTCTACAACACAGGCTGTGTCCGAAGACCTGCCAGCGCTGGTTACAACAACTTTTAGTAGTTGTTACAACTTTTAGAGCTCGAGTTGGGTCCAGAAGTAAAAAAAAAAGGCTCCCGTTGGGCAGGAAGGCTCCGCGCTCTCTACAACACAGGCTGTGTCCGAAGACCTGCCAGCGCTGGTTACAACAACTTTTAGTAGTTGTTACAACTTTTAGAGCTCGAGTTGGGTCCAGAAGTAAAAAAAAAAAAAAAAGGCTCCCATTGGGCAGGAAGGCTCCGCGCTCTCTACAACACAGGCTTTGTCCGAAGACCTGCCAGCGCTGGTTACAACAACTTTTAGTAGTTGTTACAACTTTTAGAGCTCGAGTTGGGTCCAGAAGTAAAAAAAAGAAAAAAAAGCTCCCGTTGGGCAGGAAGGCTCCGCGCTCTCTACAACACAGGCTGTGTCCGAAGACCTGCCAGCGCTGGTTACAACAACTTTTAGTAGTTGTTACAACTTTTAGAGCTCGAGTTGGGTCCAGAAGTAAAAAAAAAAGGCTCCCGTTGGGCAGGAAGGCTCCGCGCTCTCTACAACACAGGCTGTGTCCGAAGACCTGCCAGCGCTCGTTACAACAACTTTTAGTAGTTGTTACAACTTTTAGAGCTCGAGTTGGGTCCAGAAGTAAAAAAAATAAAAGGCTCCCATTGGGCAGGAAGGCTCCGCGCTCTCTACAACACAGGCTGTGTCCGAAGACCTGCCAGCGCTGGTTACAACTTTTAGTAGTTACAACTTTTAGAGCTCGTGTTGGGTCCAGAAGTAAAAAAAAAAAAAAGGCTCCCGTTGGGCAGGAAGGCTCCGCGCTCTCTACAACACAGGCTGTGTCCGAAGACCTGCCAGCGCTGGTTACAACAACTTTTAGTACTTGTTACAACTTTTAGAGCTCGAGTTGGGTCCAGAAGTAAAAAAAAAAAAGGCTCCCGTTGGGCAGGAAGGCTCCGCGCTCTCTACAACACAGGCTGTGTCCGAAGACCTGCCAGCGCTGGTTACAACAACTTTTAGTAGTTGTTACAACTTTTAGAGCTCGAGTTGGGTCCAGAAGTAAAAAAAAAGGCTCCCGTTGGGCAGGAAGGCTCCGCGCTCTCTACAACACAGGCTGTGTCCGAAGACCTGCCAGCGCTGGTTACAACAACTTTTAGTAGTTACAACTTTTAGAGCTCGAGTTGGGTCCAGAAGTAAAAAAAAAAGGCTCCCGTTGGGCAGGAAGGCTCCGCGCTCTCTACAACACAGGCTGTGTCCGAAGACCTGCCAGCGCTGGTTACAACAACTTTTAGTAGTTGTTACAACTTTTAGAGCTCGAGTTGGGTCCAGAAGTAAAAAAAAAAGGCTCCCGTTGGGCAGGAAGGCTCCGCGATCTCTACAACGCAGGCTGTGTCCGAAGACCTGCCAGCGCTGGTTACAACAACTTTTAGTAGTTGTTACAACTTTTAGAGCTCGAGTTGGGTCCAGAAGTAAAAAAAAAAAAAAGGCTCCCGTTGGGCAGGAAGGCTCCGCGCTCTCTACAACACAGGCTGTGTCCGAAGACCTGCCAGCGCTGGTTACAACAACTTTTAGTAGTTGTTACAACTTTTTGAGCTCGAGTTGGGTCCAGAAGTAAAAAAAAAGAAAAAAAAAGCTCCCGTTGGGCAGGAAGGCTCCGCGCTCTCTACAACACAGGCTGTGTCCGAAGACCTGCCAGCGCTGGTTACAACAACTTTTAGTAGTTGTTACAACTTTTAGAGCTCGAGTTGGGTCCAGAAGTAAAAAAAAAGAAAAAAAAGCTCCCGTTGGGCAGGAAGGCTCCGCGCTCTCTACAACACAGGCTGTGTCCGAAGACTTGCCAGCGCTGGTTACAACAACTTTTAGTAGTTGTTACAACTTTTAGAGCTCGAGTTGGGTCCAGAAGTAAAAAAAAAAAGGCTCCCGTTGGGCAGGAAGGCTCCGCGCTCTCTACAACACAGGCTGTGTCCGAAGACCTGCCAGCGCTGGTTACAACAACTTTTAGTAGTTGTTACAACTTTTAGAGCTCGAGTTGGGTCCAGAAGTAAAAAAAAAAAGCTCCCGTTGGGCAGGAAGGCTCCGCGCTCTCTACAACACAGGCTGTGTCCGAAGACCTGCCAGCGCTGGTTACAACAACTTTTAGTAGTTGTTACAACTTTTAGAGCTCGAGTTGGGTCCAGAAGTAAAAAAAAAAAGGCTCCTGTTGGGCAGGAAGGCTCCGCGCTCTCCACAACACAGGCTGTGTCCGAAGACCTGCCAGCGCTGGTTACAACTTTTAGTAGTTGTTACAACTTTTAGAGCTCGAGTTGGGTCCAGAAGTAAAAAAAAAAAAGGCTCCCGTTGGGCAGAAAGGCTCCGCGCTCTCTACAACACAGGCTGTGTCCGAAGACCTGCCAGCGCTGGTTACAACAACTTTTAGTAGTTGTTACAACTTTTAGAGCTCGAGTTGGGTCCAGAAGTAAAAAAAAAAGAAAAAAAGCTCCCGTTGGGCAGGAAGGCTCCGCGCTCTCTACAACACAGGCTGTGTCCGAAGACCTGCCAGCGCTGGTTACAACAACCTTTAGTAGTTGTTACGACTTTTAGAGCTCGAGTTGGGTCCAGAAGTAAAAAAAAAAAGGATCCCGTTGGGCAGGAAGGCTCCGCGCTCTCTACAACACAGGCTGTGTCCGAAGACCTGCCAGCGCTGGTTACAACAACTTTTAGTAGTTGTTACAACTTTTAGAGCTCGAGTTGGGTCCAGAAGTAAAAAAAAAAGAAAAAAAAGCTCCAGTTGGGCAGGAAGGCTCCGCGCTCTCTACAACACAGGCTGTGTCCGAAGACCTGCCAGCGCTGGTTACAACAACTTTTAGTAGTTGTTACAACTTTTAGAGCTCGAGTTGGGTCCAGAAGTAAAAAAAAAAAAAGGCTCCCGTTGGGCAGGAAGGCTCCGCGCTCTCTACAACACAGGCTGTGTCCGAAGACCTGCCAGCGCTGGTTACAACTTTTAGTAGTTGTTACAACTTTTAGAGCTCGAGTTGGGTCCAGAAGTAAAAAAAAAAAGGCTCCCGTTGGGCAGGAAGGCTCCGCGCTCTCTACAACACAGGCTGTGTCCGAAGACCTGCCAGCGCTGGTTACAACAACTTTTAGTAGTTGTTACAACTTTTAGAGCTCGAGTTGGGTCCAGAAGTAAAAAAAAAAAGCTCCCGTTGGGCAGGAAGGCTCCGCGCTCTCTACAACACAGGCTGTGTCCGAAGACCTGCCAGCGCTGGTTACAACAACTTTTAGTAGTTGTTACAACTTTTAGAGCTCGAGTTGGGTCCAGAAGTAAAAAAAAAAAGGCTCCTGTTGGGCAGGAAGGCTCCGCGCTCTCCACAACACAGGCTGTGTCCGAAGACCTGCCAGCGCTGGTTACAACTTTTAGTAGTTGTTACAACTTTTAGAGCTCGAGTTGGGTCCAGAAGTAAAAAAAAAAAGGCTCCCGTTGGGCAGAAAGGCTCCGCGCTCTCTACAACACAGGCTGTGTCCGAAGACCTGCCAGCGCTGGTTACAACAACTTTTAGTAGTTGTTACAACTTTTAGAGCTCGAGTTGGGTCCAGAAGTAAAAAAAAAAGAAAAAAAGCTCCCGTTGGGCAGGAAGGCTCCGCGCTCTCTACAACACAGGCTGTGTCCGAAGACCTGCCAGCGCTGGTTACAACAACCTTTAGTAGTTGTTACGACTTTTAGAGCTCGAGTTGGGTCCAGAAGTAAAAAAAAAAAGGATCCCGTTGGGCAGGAAGGCTCCGCGCTCTCTACAACACAGGCTGTGTCCGAAGACCTGCCAGCGCTGGTTACAACAACTTTTAGTAGTTGTTACAACTTTTAGAGCTCGAGTTGGGTCCAGAAGTAAAAAAAAAAGAAAAAAAAGCTCCAGTTGGGCAGGAAGGCTCCGCGCTCTCTACAACACAGGCTGTGTCCGAAGACCTGCCAGCGCTGGTTACAACAACTTTTAGTAGTTGTTACAACTTTTAGAGCTCGAGTTGGGTCCAGAAGTAAAAAAAAAAAAAGGCTCCCGTTGGGCAGGAAGGCTCCGCGCTCTCTACAACACAGGCTGTGTCCGAAGACCTGCCAGCGCTGGTTACAACTTTTAGTAGTTGTTACAACTTTTAGAGCTCGAGTTGGGTCCAGAAGTAAAAAAAAAAAAAAGGCTCCCGTTGGGCAGGAAGGCTCCGCGCTCTCTACAACACAGGCTTTGTCCGAAGACCTGCCAGCGCTGGTTACAACAACTTTTAGTAGTTGTTACAACTTTTAGAGCTCGAGTTGGGTCCAGAAGTAAAAAAAAAGAAAAAAAAGCTCCCGTTGGGCAGGAAGGCTCCGCGCTCTCTACAACACAGGCTGTGTCCGAAGACCTGCCAGCGCTGGTTACAACAACTTTTAGTAGTTGTTACAACTTTTAGAGCTCGAGTTGGGTCCAGAAGTAAAAAAAAAGAAAAAAAAGCTCCCGTTGGGCAGGAAGGCTCCGCGCTCTCTACAACACAGGCTGTGTCCGAAGACCTGCCAGCGCTGGTTACAACAACTTTTAGTAGTTGTTACAACTTTTAGAGCTCGAGTTGGGTCCAGAAGTAAAAAAAAAAAAAGGCTCCCGTTGGGCAGGAAGGCTCCGCGCTCTCTACAACACAGGCTGTGTCCGAAGACCTGCCAGTGCTGGTTACAACAACTTTTAGTAGTTGTTACAACTTTTAGAGCTCGAGTTGGGTCCAGAAGTAAAAAAAAAGAAAAAAAAGCTCCCGTTGGGCAGTAAGGCTCCGCGCTCTCTACAACACAGGCTGTGTCCGAAGACCTGCCAGCGCTGGTTACAACAACTTTTAGTAGTTGTTACAACTTTTAGAGCTCGAGTTGGGTCCAGAAGTAAAAAAAAAAAAGGCTCCCGTTGGGCAGGAAGGCTCCGCGCTCTCTACAACACAGGCTGTGTCCGAAGACCTGCCAGCGCTGGTTACAACAACTTTTAGTAGTTGTTACAACTTTTAGAGCTCGAGTTGGGTCCAGAAGTAAAAAAAAAAGGCTCCCGTTGGGCAGGAAGGCTCCGCGCTCTCTACAACACAGGCTGTGTCCGAAGACCTGCCAGCGCTGGTTACAACAACTTTTAGTAGTTGTTACAACTTTTAGAGCTCGAGTTGGGTCCAGAAGTAAAAAAAAAAAAAAGGCTCCCATTGGGCAGGAAGGCTCCGCGCTCTCTACAACACAGGCTTTGTCCGAAGACCTGCCAGCGCTGGTTACAACTTTTAGTAGTTGTTACAACTTTTAGAGCTCGAGTTGGGTCCAGAAGTAAAAAAAAGAAAAAAAAGCTCTCGTTGGGCAGGAAGGCTCCGCGCTCTCTACAACACAGGCTGTGTCCGAAGACCTGCCAGCGCTGGTTACAACAACTTTTAGTAGTTGTTACAACTTTTAGAGCTCGAGTTGGGTCCAGAAGTAAAAAAAAAGGCTCCCGTTGGGCAGGAAGGCTCCGCGCTCTCTACAACACAGGCTGTGTCCGAAGACCTGCCAGCGCTGGTTACAACAACTTTTAGTAGTTGTTACAACTTTTAGAGCTCGAGTTGGGTCCAGAAGTAAAAAAAAAAAAGGCTCCCGTTGGGCAGAAAGGCTCCGCGCTCTCTACAACACAGGCTGTGTCCGAAGACCTGCCAGCGCTGGTTACAACAACTTTTAGTAGTTGTTACAACTTTTAGAGCTCGAGTTGGGTCCAGAAGTAAAAAAAAAAGAAAAAAAGCTCCCGTTGGGCAGGAAGGCTCCGCGCTCTCTACAACACAGGCTGTGTCCGAAGACCTGCCAGCGCTGGTTACAACAACCTTTAGTAGTTGTTACGACTTTTAGAGCTCGAGTTGGGTCCAGAAGTAAAAAAAAAAAGGATCCCGTTGGGCAGGAAGGCTCCGCGCTCTCTACAACACAGGCTGTGTCCGAAGACCTGCCAGCGCTGGTTACAACAACTTTTAGTAGTTGTTACAACTTTTAGAGCTCGAGTTGGGTCCAGAAGTAAAAAAAAAAGAAAAAAAAGCTCCAGTTGGGCAGGAAGGCTCCGCGCTCTCTACAACACAGGCTGTGTCCGAAGACCTGCCAGCGCTGGTTACAACAACTTTTAGTAGTTGTTACAACTTTTAGAGCTCGAGTTGGGTCCAGAAGTAAAAAAAAAAAAAGGCTCCCGTTGGGCAGGAGGCTCCGCGCTCTCTACAACACAGGCTTTGTCCGAAGACCTGCCAGCGCTGGTTACAACTTTTAGTAGTTGTTACAACTTTTAGAGCTCGAGTTGGGTCCAGAAGTAAAAAAAAAAAGGCTCCCGTTGGGCAGGAAGGCTCCGCGCTCTCTACAACACAGGCTTTGTCCGAAGACCTGCCAGCGCTGGTTACAACAACTTTTAGTAGTTGTTACAACTTTTAGAGCTCGAGTTGGGTCCAGAAGTAAAAAAAAAAGAAAAAAAAGCTCCCGTTGGGCAGGAAGGCTCCGCGCTCTCTACAACACAGGCTGTGTCCGAAGACCTGCCAGCGCTGGTTACAACAACTTTTAGTAGTTGTTACAACTTTTAGAGCTCGAGTTGGGTCCAGAAGTAAAAAAAAAGAAAAAAAAGCTCCCGTTGGGCAGGAAGGCTCTGCGCTCTCTACAACACAGGCTGTGTCCGAAGACCTGCCAGCGCTGGTTACAACAACTTTTAGTAGTTGTTACAACTTTTAGAGCTCGAGTTGGGTCCAGAAGTAAAAAAAAAAAAAGGCTCCCGTTGGGCAGGAAGGCTCCGCGCTCTCTACAACACAGGCTGTGTCCGAAGACCTGCCAGTGCTGGTTACAACAACTTTTAGTAGTTGTTACAACTTTTAGAGCTCGAGTTGGGTCCAGAAGTAAAAAAAAGAAAAAAAAGCTCCCGTTGGGCAGGAAGGCTCCGCGCTCTCTACAACACAGGCTGTGTCCGAAGACCTGCCAGCGCTGGTTACAACAACTTTTAGTAGTTGTTACAACTTTTAGAGCTCGAGTTGGGTCCAGAAGTAAAAAAAAAAGGCTCCCGTTGGGCAGGAAGGCTCCGCGCTCTCTACAACACAGGCTGTGTCCGAAGACCTGCCAGCGCTGGTTACAACAACTTTTAGTAGTTGTTACAACTTTTAGAGCTCGAGTTGGGTCCAGAAGTAAAAAAAAAAAAAAAAGGCTCCCATTGGGCAGGAAGGCTCCGCGCTCTCTACAACACAGGCTTTGTCCGAAGACCTGCCAGCGCTGGTTACAACAACTTTTAGTAGTTGTTACAACTTTTAGAGCTCGAGTTGGGTCCAGAAGTAAAAAAAAGAAAAAAAAGCTCCCGTTGGGCAGGAAGGCTCCGCGCTCTCTACAACACAGGCTGTGTCCGAAGACCTGCCAGCGCTGGTTACAACAACTTTTAGTAGTTGTTACAACTTTTAGAGCTCGAGTTGGGTCCAGAAGTAAAAAAAAAAGGCTCCCGTTGGGCAGGAAGGCTCCGCGCTCTCTACAACACAGGCTGTGTCCGAAGACCTGCCAGCGCTCGTTACAACTTTTAGTAGTTGTTACAACTTTTAGAGCTCGAGTTGGGTCCAGAAGTAAAAAAAATAAAAGGCTCCCATTGGGCAGGAAGGCTCCGCGCTCTCTACAACACAGGCTGTGTCCGAAGACCTGCCAGCGCTGGTTACAACTTTTAGTAGTTACAACTTTTAGAGCTCGTGTTGGGTCCAGAAGTAAAAAAAAAAAAAAGGCTCCCGTTGGGCAGGAAGGCTCCGCGCTCTCTTCAACACAGGCTGTGTCCGAAGACCTGCCAGCGCTGGTTACAACAACTTTTAGTACTTGTTACAACTTTTAGAGCTCGAGTTGGGTCCAGAAGTAAAAAAAAAAAAGGCTCCCGTTGGGCAGGAAGGCTCCGCGCTCTCTACAACACAGGCTGTGTCCGAAGACCTGCCAGCGCTGGTTACAACAACTTTTAGTAGTTGTTACAACTTTTAGAGCTCGAGTTGGGTCCAGAAGTAAAAAAAAGGCTCCCGTTGGGCAGGAAGGCTCCGCGCTCTCTACAACACAGGCTGTGTCCGAAGACCTGCCAGCGCTGGTTACAACAACTTTTAGTAGTTACAACTTTTAGAGCTCGAGTTGGGTCCAGAAGTAAAAAAAAAAAGGCTCCCGTTGGGCAGGAAGGCTCCGCGCTCTCTACAACACAGGCTGTGTCCGAAGACCTGCCAGCGCTGGTTACAACAACTTTTAGTAGTTGTTACAACTTTTAGAGCTCGAGTTGGGTCCAGAAGTAAAAAAAAAAAAAGGCTCCCGTTGGGCAGGAAGGCTCCGCGCTCTCTACAACACAGGCTGTGTCCGAAGACCTGCCAGCGCTGGTTACAACAACTTTTAGTAGTTGTTACAACTTTTTGAGCTCGAGTTGGGTCCAGAAGTAAAAAAAAAAGAAAAAAAAAGCTCCCGTTGGGCAGGAAGGCTCCGCGCTCTCTACAACACAGGCTGTGTCCGAAGACCTGCCAGCGCTGGTTACAACAACTTTTAGTAGTTACAACTTTTAGAGCTCGAGTTGGGTCCAGAAGTAAAAAAAAAGAAAAAAAAGCTCCCGTTGGGCAGGAAGGCTCCGCGCTCTCTACAACACAGGCTGTGTCCGAAGACTTGCCAGCGCTGGTTACAACAACTTTTAGTAGTTGTTACAACTTTTAGAGCTCGAGTTGGGTCCAGAAGTAAAAAAAAAAAGGCTCCCGTTGGGCAGGAAGGCTCCGCGCTCTCTACAACACAGGCTGTGTCCGAAGACCTGCCAGCGCTGGTTACAACAACTTTTAGTAGTTGTTACAACTTTTAGAGCTCGAGTTGGGTCCAGAAGTAAAAAAAAAAAGCTCCCGTTGGGCAGGAAGGCTCCGCGCTCTCTACAACACAGGCTGTGTCCGAAGACCTGCCAGCGCTGGTTACAACAACTTTTAGTAGTTGTTACAACTTTTAGAGCTCGAGTTGGGTCCAGAAGTAAAAAAAAAAGGCTCCTGTTGGGCAGGAAGGCTCCGCGCTCTCCACAA